>NC_072739.1:149821610-149994138 GCF_026930045.1 Uloborus diversus | reverse complement strand
GAAGCAAGGTCCATTTATTCCGTGAAAACTTGCTCTAAATACATAAAATGAACGAAGTATCAATCTAAAAAATAAAGCAGAAACAGGAGAATATAAATACCCGTTAATGAGCAAACCCTTTATACTCGAACTTTATTTGGGAAAAATTTGGTAATTTGAATTAACCCAGTGGACAAACACAGTAATTGTTCTAAAGGCTTTTTTGTAAATCAAAAAAAGAGAATTTGTTTCAAATCCTAATTTATGCGAAAGATCATAATGCGTGGTATTATTAAAAAGACTTAACACAATCGGCGTTTTTAGTTAAACATGTAACATCTCTTAAAACCAATTTAGGAAAGTAATTTCCCAATGCTGTTTCTAGCAACGAGATTCGAGATGGTTCAACCCGTAATTAAAAAAAAAAAAGTCATTTCAATTTCAACCAAGGTGAACGGAAATCTGACTTCCTGTCATTTCTCCGATTTTGTAACATTACAAACAAAACTTGGCTTTATTTGATATTGTTTCGCGCACTATATACTTGCACACTAGCATTGTCTACAACATCAGGCTGGCGCACCTATAGCAATACTATAGGCAGCATACCCGACAGGCGGGTTGACTACCCAGAAGCTACGATTTCGTCCTCGCTGCATATTTCGCAGACTGGAATCGGAACTAAGCGTGTGGGGATGCGGAAGTCATCTTATTGAAGCTGAGAGTGCAGATAAACTGGTAGGCAAAGTAAATTTATCTGCTGTATGTTTACGGCATCTCACTGGTGAGATAAATTTTCTTCATCCACCAGTTTTTAGGCACTCTCTGCTTCAATGACATGACACCTGCTACATTGTTCGGCTAAATTTAGTTCAGGGCTGTTGTGTTCAATATTAGGACTCACAGCAACCATGGAATGGGGAAAACCAATTCGCAGTGAAGACGCGGGCCGCATTCAGCCCGCGACGTTGGTCCATGTGGCCCGTTGTGTGTTTCAAAGAATAAGAACAGGAAGTAGAATTAGTTCCAGTGTCACAGAGTTGGAGCCGAATATCCAGATATTGGATTCTGAAAAAGATGCATTTAATAAAATAGGCACCCATTAGTTGATAACAATAATTTTTTTTTCACTTTCTTTCATTGACGATATTTTTCCATGTTGTTCAAAAGAGAAGAAAACATTTTGAAATTTTATCATTGTCTTGCGAGAATTATTTTAATGTGAAATGCACGCCAATGACCGAGAAAGTAAATAGAAAAATAGTATTTAAATTATAATTAAGAATAGACAAAAACTCAACTTAATCTAACACGCAAATTAATGTTTTGTTAAATCTTTGACGAAGTCAAAAAAAAAGTTCACAATTAGCCACAACTACTACTTTTGTGCTGAATACAGCTCAAAGCACGCGGCCCACTAATGCGATTGAGATTTCCTCTCCTAGATCCTAACACATTGAAAATTATTCAAACTTTATACAAAAAAAATTAATTCCTAAAAACCAGTAAACTTATCTAAGAGCAATTATTACTTTTTGACCCATTTGGATACTGTTAAAGGAGAAACTTCACACTGTCGGTTATTTTTCGAGTACTTTTTCCCGAATTAGACAAGGCAATAATTTTTCCTTTTAGCAAATTATCACCGGGAAGAGCCACTAATTCTACACTCTACTACAACATGACTGGCAAGACACTGGGGTTTTGTTGTATGTTTCTGTGAAAAAGTTGTGCATGTTAATTTTTTTGAGCAATCACGATTGCTTATTGCTTTCATTTGACAGTTTTAATGTGATATCATTTTATTTTCCCACCAGCACCCTCCGCAGCACCATCGTCGGCCGGCCGCCTCACGATGCTGCTCCTCTGGCGAAAACTGTCTCCAGGTCGCGTCAATATCCTACACACACACATACACTCGCTCCTACACACACACATACACGCACTCCTACACACACACATACACGCACTCCTACACACACACACATACACGCACTCCTACACACACACATACACACTCATGCCTGCACAGACACAAACACACTCATGCCTGCACAGACACAAACACTCATGCCTACATACACACACACACGAACGCCTACACACACGCGCGTACTCACACATACGAACGCCTACACGCACACGCGCGTACACACACACACGAACGCCTACACGCACGCACATGCATACATACACACACACGCACCCACACGCATGCGCTTACACAAACACACACACACACACACGAAAGCCTACAATTACGCGCGTACACACACATACGAACGCCTACACGCACACGCATGTACACGCACATACACGAACATCTACACGCACCCGCGCTTACACACACATACACGAACGCCTACATGCACACGCGCGCACACACACAGCACTGCATACACAACACGCACAAACATGCACTTACACAAACACACACGCGCATACATACACATACACGGCTCGTGATTGCGAAAAACATTATTTGAATTCAAGATGCCAAAAATTCAAATTAATATATATATATATATATATATATATATATATATATATATATATATATATATATATATATATATATATATATATATATATATATATATATATATATATATATATATATTATTTGAGTTATTGTTTTACAAAAGGCAATGGCTAAACGCAGAAAAAATAAGAAATAAAAATAAATTAAAAAAAAAAAAAAACAGAAGTATTTAAAGTATAGCTTTTGATTTAAAAAGTTCTATAAAATATTCTTTTATTAGACAATGAAGTAGTGTTTCGCATTATTTACATTGACGTCTGTACGATATCTACAAAAAACTGACGGTTGCAATATTGTGTTGTTCTTCTGCAGAGACAGCGAATAAATTTATGCCTTTAAAAAATTCATAGGCGTAACTCTAATGTAGAAAAACCACGTTATAATTGGTTTGCTTAGTTTGTTGAACAATTTTTTTCTTTTTTTACGAAGAAACCAACTTTCATAATTTCTGTTTTAAAAAAGTATACGGTCCCCTAAAGTAGGAAAAAAGGAATTTTTAAGCATAGCGCAAAAACTACTGAATATTTTGAGCTCAAATTTTGGATTCCCTCATAAAAGCTCTTCTAGATTGTTTTTCTGTTAAAATTTAATATGGTTTCAGATCATATTTTTTTCAAAAAATATTAAAATAATTCATAAAAAAACTAAAATTACATTTTGGGCGTTATAAATGATGTTTTTATTATTGGGTCGATTCATATTTTGATACAAAAAAACAATCCTTGTCGTGCCTAATCTAGTTTTTGTGTTATGAGTAAAAATATCAAAATACGTTTTAACATTACGAGAGGAATTTTTCAAAACTCGATTCTGAAGTAACGGCTGGATCGAATTAAACAAAACTTTGTATACAAAGTTAAAAAAAGATGCTGATTACAAATATGTGATAAAAAAAGGGGGTTCTCATTGAAAATTTTGAAGTTGATGCTCGTTTTAATATGAAGACGACCCCTTAACAACAATTTTTTACCATAATTATGTAGAACTTTTTATTCCTGAAACAATGACACCTTACACGTGTCTCTAGTATCAATAGTCTTTGAATACGATCGAGTGTTTCGTTTTTTTTTTCTATGACTGTACATACAGACGTCACGAGAAAATTCGTTGTAATTAACTCGGGAATCGTTATTATGGATATTTCGCGTGTCTATACGTTCTTAAGCTCTTATCCACGTGTGGTCGAGTCAAAAAAAAACTCAATATTCATTCGGGGGTGAGTAAAATGGTAATTAAGGTCGATTTTTGAGTGAAAATTTTTTCGCGAATATAATACTTCCTTTTTTGTAAAAGGAAGTAAAAAGAAAAAGAAAAAAAAAAATACTGCACTACTGGAAAATTTCCGGGAAACTGGACTTGCATAAAGGTTTCTAGTAACAATGCAATTTCTTTCCTTCAGTACCGCTGTCAATGTTACAAAACAAGAGCCTTTATGGAAGGTCAGTTTCCTACAGGTTTTTTAGTTGTACGGTTGTTTTTTTAAACTTTTTTTATGTGAAGCGTATTAAAGCCAAAATTTCAAAGTTTTCTAGGAGAGAGGGGCAAAGGGTAAGTGATCAATGTGTTTTAAGAAAACATCAAAATACATGCAAAAATTACAATGTTTTTAAAATTCTGCGGGGAGGGGGTGATCGCCCCGCCCCCCCCCCCCTGATCGCCCAAATGACGGGCCTGAGCGTGCCCCCATTTAACCTGCAAGATCTCTGTTTTTGCTACCGTTAGCCCTAGATGCATATTTCCGATTGCAAAAATTATCAAAATAAGGGGCAGATTTAAGAAATCAAAAGTTTGAAGTGAAAAATTATTTTTGTGAAAAATACGGAATTTAAAGTACAGTAAAACCTGTAAAGTTGACGACCTGTCTAAGTTGACCACTATTTTCAGGCACCGAGATCCACAGATCTATATCATATAATTCAGCCTGTTTAAGTTGACCACTAAAGCAGTGCACCGCAAGTGGTCAACTTACACAGTTTTCACTATATATTTATATGGCTTCACCAAGTCGAAAACGTGAAAAACCATTCGAGCACAACAAGTTTGACAGGTACGATCAATGTTCACCGACCTAGGCGAGATATGAAACGTAGCGTTTTGTGCTTCGTGGTTGTTCATAGGGCTGTAAAAACGGGGTACCACTGTACATGTTGGTTTAGAAAAGCTCAAATTCACCTTCTCGCCTCCTGAAATTTAAAGGGAAAAAAAGACAAAAAATTATTTTTAAAGCGTATGAAGCAAGCATTTAGGGGCCATTCATTAATTACGTAAGGGTCCCGAGTGGGGGGGGGGGCGGGAATCTCTACATATCCTTACTTTGGGGGGGAGGGATTGTTCAAACTCATTCTTACGTAATATTTTTCAAGTCAAGAAATCACGCGGTCAAATAGTTTGACAATGATCATACTTCTTTTGTGTCTGGAAGGTAAAAAAAAACTAAACGGATGATTTGTTTTTCATTTGTTTTACAAGGAATGAATAGTGTAAAGTGAAGAAAAAAAACCGCACCATATATGGCATGTTTTATTTTTAACTAGTATTGCATCATATACAGAGAAATGTCGAAAAAACATTCAGTCTAGATTCGAGGAATGATTTCTTTATACAAAAAGGTTTGATTTAATATTAGTGAATTTAACAACGATTCCAGTGATGTAAGATTCGTTATTTTATTATTTTGAAATACGAAATGGAATCTTACGTAAGAATAGGGGGAGGGTGACAAATCTTACGTACCCTTACATGGGGGAGGGAGGGTAAAAAATTTACAAAATCATCCTTACGTAATTAATGAATGGCCCTTTAGTAAATCTGAAAACATGAAAAGATCTCAGTTTCGCATTTTCTTTCGTTTCTCTAAGAAACTAATGGTGTACCCACGATACCCCTGATGACCATCGGGCGCACGCCTAAGATTATATATTTCCAATTTTGCACGTCTTTCATCCCATTTTCTCCGATGGATATTTCTATGTCAAATTTACTAAGCTCCAGTTGACGTCATTTAGCATTGGCGGTGATGTAAGTATGGCATAAAGGATGTTTTTCTTATTTGAACTGCGTCATATCTTTGATCCTTCAATGTGTGATATAACATCAAGACTTAAATCTATTACGTGAACCCTAATAAAAACATATCAAAATTTTACTCGATTAAATATCTGAAGGCATTCCGCAAGTTTGATCAGCCTTGATAACTATCCAGTTATTCTAATAATAAAAAAAAAATCTTTTGACGATACGCCCCCCCCCCCTATTTTTTCGGTTAAATGCGCAGCGCGTTGACCTCAGGTTATAAATTTTCACTACTGGCTCTCTTCAAGGTTACGTTGTCATTTATTGCATCATATCCTAACTTTTTTTTCCAGAACTTACACAACGTTGGTTTAACGCTCAGTGATGAATGTTTACTCTTGTCACAGTCTAGAACGAATTTTGGAACTGAGGAACAATTTGCAAAATGGGATTTTTCCAGGATTCTGGGATTTTTTCCATGACATGCCAGGGCCATAACCAGAAAATAATTTCGGGGAGGGTTTAAAAACTTTCATGATGAGCTTTGCGGAAGAATTTGGAAATTTTTAAGTATAAACGAACATTTAAAGGTCAAACCAAACTTTTCGAGGGCTGGGTTGAGCCCTAACCCCCCCCCCTTTGTATACGGCCCTGCATGATACATATTGCATCACGCGGCAGAACCAGGCCTTTCATTTCGAATTTTTCAAGGGGGCTGGGTATGGGGTATACGCTCTGAAAATTCAATCGGAAAGCAGAAAAAGCCAAGCCAACTTTTGTGCAAAAAAAAAAAAAAATCAAAGCCAGAGGGCTTATTGAACCCTTTTAATGATAGGCCTGAGAACAACTCAAAAAAAGGGGGGGGGGGGACGCATTGGAGAAAATAAAGGTTTTGCTCTATCTACTTTTTAACTTTCAACTGATTTGTTCTCAAATACTGCAGCTCGCAAAAAAGATTTACTGGTTGCTTTTCGTAGTCTATATTAGGGGAAAGTAGGGTAATGACGCTCACATAAAGGGAAAACGTGAACAACTAGTCAATTTTGCCCGAAAATCAATAATTTTTTTTCACAAACTAAAATTCCAAAGCTTCAGGAATCATCCATAAAACTCCATGCATTTTTCAGGAGAAAGTTACTTACCAAAAAATAAATGTCCACAATTACTTGCTGTACTGCCGTGGGAAGGTTAAAGCATAGTATCTAAAATTTTTTCTTTTTTTTTTCATCTATTGCGCTTTAGCTTTATCATACAAGCTTGTTTACTTGTATACTGGTAAAAAAAATAGAAAAAAAAACATGAAAATAATAATAATAATAATTTTAATTTTGACATTTTGAATTCAAATTATGTTTTTCGCAATCGCGAGTGTGTGTGTGTGTATGTAGGCGTGTGTGTTTATGTGTGTGTGGGGGGGTATGTGTTTTTGTGTGTAGGGGGTATGTGTATGTGTGTGTAGACATATGTGTTTGTGTCTGCGTGCAGGTATGAGTGTGTGGGTAGTTGTGTGTTGGCGTGTGTGTATGCGTTTGTGTATGTGTGTGTAGGCGTATGTATGCGCGTGTGTGTAGGATATGAACGCAACCTGGAGACGGTCTTGGCTAGAGGAGTAGCATCGTGAGGCCGGTCGACGGTGGTGCTGGCAGAGGGTGCTGGTGGGAAAATAAAATGATAGCACATCAAAACAGTCAAGTAAGGACAATAAGCAATCGTGATTGCTCAAAAAAAGTTTAAGTCCAACATTTCCCTGTTGTTAGTATTACGCCTACCATTACTAACTACTTAGGTCCAGTTTGACAGGGACAATCTCGTTTTCAGACCAAGTCCCGACCGGTGTACTTCACGTCCCGGCAAATGATAAATTTGATTGCAGATGACGAGAAAAGGTTAAAAATAACTAACTGTGAAGGATTATTTAAGGTTATTACTTTGTCATTTATAACATTGACATGTAAAATTTGTATCGGGTTAGCTGGTGAAGATTTGTACAACAAGATTAAAACCAAAAAAGACTTTCTAAAAAAATTCCTAGCCAAAGAGAGGTACATGTAAATATTGTTCAAATTTTTAATCCTTATTCAAAGTGCTTATTCTTACTCAAGTATCTTATTAATATGTAATAAATAGAATGTTTAAATTTATCCGCATGTGCCATTTATTTTTACCCCTGGTTTAGGTTCATTGATTCAATCAAAATATTTTCGAATGAACTACTCTCTAAAACAATTTAAAAATCAGTCAAGGGTGTGTACTAGGGTGGTTCGAAAAAATCGATTTCTTTATTTCGGAATCGCTTTACCTCTCAAGAGTTGTAGTTTGGTATCCTGAATTGGGAAAAAATAATAAAAATTTTCGAAGTTGGCATCTTTAGTTGGCGTAAAAGACTGAAAGTTTGAAAAAATGATAAAAAGTAAAATTTTCAGAAAATAATAAAATTAAAGGGTTTTTTTTCCTGTATTTTTTCATAATGCAACAGCCATAAATGGTCAGTATATAGCGTAGTTTGAACCTAAAAAAATATTTTATAGCTTTTACATAAGATATTTAGTTAGCGCATACGTCTTAGATTGGACAGGAGAGTTTAGCCCAATTAAAGGAGGATTTTCACTATAAAATCCGTGAAACGGAGTTTTTACGTCTGTTAACTGACGTAAGGGGGACGTAGGGACTGCTCCTAAGGGGGTGACTGCGACTGATTTTCTTGGAATTTCAAAAAATTCCAAATAGGTCGTTTAAAGTTAAGTTTTGAGTCATAAAATTGCTCTTTCCGCACGTTGACGGGAAAGTTTTACCCTATATCCTTTTTCTTTTATTATTTAAGCCTGATTTTTAACCATAATGCACTTGACACTACTTTTTTTACTTCCTTTTACAAAAAAGGAAGTATGGTATTCGCGAAACAATTTTCACTCAAAAATCGGCCATAATTTCCAATTTGCTCACCCCCGAATGAATGTTGAGTTTATTTTTCGACCCGACCACACATGGATATATGCTTAGGAACTTACAGGCACCCGAAATATCCATTTTGACGACCCCCGAGAATTACAACGAATTTTCTCGTGACGTCTGTATGTAAGTATGTATGTGCGTATGTGTGTTTGTGTGTATGTAGCTCGCATAACTCAAAAACGGTATGTCCTAGAAAGTTGAAATTTGGTACGAAGACTCCTAGTGGGGCCTAGTTGTGCACCTTTCCTCTTGGTTGCATTCGGATGCTCCTAAGGGGGTCTTTAGCCCCTTTTTGGGGGAAATCATTGTTGATTTCGATGTAAATTCAAGTGGTGTTATAATTTGTCTCACACTTGGCGATATATCGCCAATATTTTGGTCGCCAAGTTTTTCCGCCAACTTGGTGACAAATTTGGCGATTTTTTTTTAAATTTTCAATTTGGTTGCATTTGGCCACTGTTGGTGATATATAGAGAGTAATCAACTGAATAACATTAAAATTGCCAATAATGGGGAAATGACATTAAATTGGAGTAAAAGGAAGTCATGTGATGCACACATCAGCTCGTTTCTTTTCGAGGTAGACAGGGCAACGCAGCTTGTTAGTCTATAAAAGAATACGCAATTAATAAAAGCACAACTTCATAGCATATAAGATTTAGCTATAGATAACACATATACGCACTTTTTTTCCATTAAACAAGAGTTGAATTATTGCAGACACGTGTTTCGGCGTTACAAGGAACGCCTTTTCCAATGCAAGAAGTAATGAGCTTATGGATAAAAATACATTCGACAAAAGCCAAGAGTAGATAAGCAAACAGCTTAAAAGATAAAATAGCGAATTAAGCAAACACCAGTGAGAAAATTATAAAACAATAAAGAACCAATAGGAATGCAAACAAAGGGCAGGAGCTCTCTCACGGGCTGAATGGAAGAAAAACAGGAAATGAAGTAAACAAAAATTTTCGGAAAAGAAAAGAATAAAAATAAATAGAAGAAAAGGGGAGAAATTTCAACCGTGACGAAAAAGTTAAAAATAAACAAAGCAAGATAGATAAAAATGAATGGAAAAATAAAAATTAAAAAGTATGCAGAATAGAAAAAAATGGATAATGAAAGGGCAGTGTTAAATATATGAGAAAAAGACTAGAAAAATACGGAACTGCTTTAAGATCATTAACTAAATTAGAACTGTTCCTCAAAATATGGAAAGATTCCCAAAAGTCAAGATCTGATGAATTGGGGAAATGCCCCAATTCATCCTTAGTTTTTCCTTCTCCGAAAATTTGTTTTTGTTTATTTCATTTCCTGTTTTTCTTCCATTCAACTTTTCTTTTCTTGCGGTACACGGTTATTGACATTTTCTTTTTGTTTTTGCTTTGGCTTAATCTTTGTCCAATTGAATAATTTCTTTCGGATTTACTGTGCCTGTGAGAGAGCTCTTGCCCTTTGTTTGCATTCCTATTGGTTCTTCATTGATTTATAATTTTCTCATTGGTGTTTGGTTAATCCGCTATTTTTATCTTTTAAGCTGTTTGCTTATCTGCTCTTGGCTTTTGTCGATGTCTTTTCATCCATAAGCTCATGACTTTTTGCATTGAAAAAGGCGTTACATGTAACGCCGAAACACGTGTCTGCAGTAATCTGTAATTTGTGTTTTTTAGGTTGTTATTTCTTACTTTACAGTGACTTAAGTTAGTCTTATGCATTCTTTCCACTCTGATCTCCGACTTCAATATTACTACAATAACAAACGTCAAACTTATAACACTCTTGATTTTTGCGTCGATGGTTAACAGAACCACTGCTTTGTGATCAGCTGTAATCGCTTACTGCGCATGTGCCCGCTTTAAACTTGATAGACTTTTTTTTTTACTTCATCTTGTAAAAATCGGCACTTTATATCCCCCCCTCCCCTCTGATTAGGGTGGTTTAAAAATAAATGTAAAAAAAAAAAGTTTCTCCTAGATTACAGGTCACCCCTCAATGTTTTTAGACTTGTGGTCTTGTGGATAGTTATCTAATATAGAATAATTTTAGCTTCCTATTTCAACTGAAAGAGGGTGCTCAACTCCCTCCCCCCCAAACATCATACGTATGGAGAGGGGGTTAAAAAAGTACATTTAAGTGAAAGAAAAAGCTACATATTCTAATATACACTATTAATATGCATATACATTGCAATAAAATAACATAAATAACATACTGTTTTACATAAAAAACAGCAGGGGAAATTAAATGTTTCTAAATTCGTGACATATTTTATGCAACGACTAATGTTAAATTAAGGGGTGATTGAGCACCCTCTTAAAATTTGACTAAGAAGCTAAAACTTTTACAGCATAATACTATTAGTAAGTCTTTAAAAAGAAATAAATGGTGTCCTGGACTTTAACTCAAAAAAAAAATTTGTTTGAACCACCCTACTCCTCTGATTCATGCACTTTTTTTTTCTTCAAAATAAAAAAATAAAATAAAATAAACCGCGCTTGTGTGAGAATGTCAAGACAACTTTTTTTTTTTTCAACTTTGTAACCCTCTACACCCTTACGGTACTCTTAAATCGTCAGATTTTCTAAATGTACATTGTTTAGATAGTAATTAACTGATAGTACTTAATCTGACGCGCTTCAATATTTCTGACGATCGATTTTTACTTCCTTTTACAAAAAAAGGAAGTATTGTATTCGCGAAAAAAATTTCTGTCAAAAATCGGCCTTAATTTCCATTTTTCTCACCCTCCGAATGAATGTTGAGCTTTTTTTTTCGACCCGATCACACGCGGATATATGCCTAGGAACGTACAGACACCAGAAATATCCATTTTGACGACCCCCGAGTTAATTACAACGAATTTTTTCGTGACGTCCGTATGTACGTATGTATGTGCTTATGTGTGTATGTATCTCGTATAACTCAAAAACGGTATGTCCTAGAAAGTTGAAATTTGGCACGTAGACTTCTAGTGGGTTCTAGTTGTGCACCTTCCTTTTAGGTTGCATTCGGATGTTCCTAAGGGGGTCTTTTGCCTCTTTTTAGGGGGAAATCATTATTAATTTCGATGTAAACTCAAGTGGTGTTACAATTTGTCGGACACTTGGCGATATATCGCCAGTCTTTTGGTCGTCAAGTTTTGTCGCCAACTTGACGACAAATTTGGCGATTTTTTTAAAAAATCTGTTTTAATTTGTCCATTGTTGGTGATATTTAGAGAGTAAACAATTGAATCATATTAGAAATGCCAATAGTGGGGAAATGACATTAAATTGGAGTAAAAGGAAGTCATGTGATGCACACATCAGCTCGGTTTTTTTTTTACTAATCTGACGGGATGCCCTAGATGCAATCTCCAATATAAAAGGCTAAAATTTGGTTGAGGTACTCTAAAGGATCGGATGCAAGGTATCACCCCCCCCCCCCTCTCACCATGCTCGTCTGATGCACTCAAGCAAACCTCAAAAAACTCTTTCGGCTCCCCGAGTAACAGAAGACAAATTGTTTTCTTTGCATTAATATTGCGCTTGTGGAGAAACGACTTCTACAGATTTCTTTCTTGTTTTACTCAACTTGATTAAAGCTTGCCCACGGGGAAATGGCGGGTGAATAGATAGTTGAAACGGAATATTTAACTAGTTAGCAAGGTATAATCGACGATTTTTTTTTTCTAGCCGTCAGATTAATCCCTCTGAATAATAGTCCGATTTAAGGCTACGATGACTGAAACATCAAGCTGTTTCTTCTGCATAAAAATCTGCCGCGCTCGAATATTTCAATAGGAGAATTTTTTTTTCTTCCCTTTTCAAAAATTTGCAACGAGCTTGCATCATTTCTGAAATGTCAGTCTTTTGAATGGGAGATTATTTAGGGTTATTTAACACACCCTCTAAACATCTGAAACGCTCGAAATTTTTATTTTTTAATTATTATTTTCATTTTCTACCCTTCTCCGGATGATCACCTCCCACCACGCAAGTCTGCAGATGAACATACTGCTACGAGTTCGATGCAACTTTCTTTGGAATGACGACACAGTTCTTGAGAAAAGCACTGGAGATTTATTTACAGCTATGTACAGGAAATGTACAACTGCTAAATCAATCATCAGAAATTAAACAAATATCAATTAACACCGTAAACTCAACAATGGCACACGTATTTACATTCAAATACGCAAAATCACAGTGCAAATGCCTCACAATAAACAGAGCAACGGCTCAGACGAATCTTAGACAGTTAAAAAGCATAACTGACTCTCCTCTCATTCACAATACGCCCGGCGTTTTATACCAGCAAAGAAATTTCCAGAAAATCCTACAACGTTCTACCCCTTTCTCACAGTTTATTTTTATTCCATTCACAAATCTTATCATTGAGAAATGGGGGACCGTATACTTCAGTTGATTGTTAGGGGGTTTCATGTTCATCACAAGGAACTATTTACAGATTACGTTACTAAGATAATTTTAGATGAAAAATAATGGAATAAACGCCAAATTTAGCCAGATTACAACAAATCAATCACAAAAATAATTACTATTTACAGAATTTGTAACAATATCCTTAGTACCAGCAACACTTTGGAGCATTTAAACTATCAATATCTGACTCGCTCAAGTACATCCATGTAACTTTCTTTTACATTTATGAATATCAATAGACACTTCCCCCACCACTTGAAGAGGAACATTATATAACATATTCTTCTTTTTATAACATAAACTACCGAGTCTAATAGCTCCCCACGACTTTCGAGTAAATCCCCATTTAGCATCATGGGCTCCTCTACTATTGGTGATTTACAGCTTGTTTGATACACCTTTTAACTATAAAAACCATGATGCATTTAAAACAATAATTAAGCTGCTACTTTGAAAATTCACAAAAATTATGTGAAAAAGGTTCTCGTTTTCAAAGAATGAAAGTTTTGCCTATTTGTAAGATACCCTCTCACTGTTTCGGCCTAATTGAGCATCTAAATAATTATTTTCTTACACAATTTGTGTTTTGCAGGCGCATAGCACTTTTTTTTTTAAAAAAAAAGTAAAGATCCCCCCTCCCCTCCTCAATAAATTCTTTTTTAAAAAATCACAAAAAAAAAGTTGAAATTTCAGATTTTTAAAAAATATTCAATTGATATCTGAAGATATAATCCTTTTTCAATAATTGATTTTGCTAATTGTCTAATCACCAATCACAACTTTTCTGCTACTTTACAGCGACTCGAAAAAAAAAAATCGTTTTCTTCGCGCGCTACACATTACACAAGCTAAACTGAGTTATCAACTTAGATCCTCAAACACGAAATTGTTATCCAGAATCATTCTTATGCAAACATCATTTGTATCTTTAAAAGTTCGCAAAAATGTGTTTTAAAATTTACAAAAAAGTTTTTAAAAAATGCATTTTTCATTAATATTGATGGATATTGGAACTGTGAACGCAATTTGTAAACATATAAATTAGTTAATTGTCTTGTTAGTAGCCGTTGTAACTTTTTTTCTCCTGTAGCATTAAAATACCATTGAAGCAAAAATTTTAAAGAATCAAAAAGTAACGATGCAATTCTCCATTTCTTTATTTTATTTATTTTTTTTTTCGAATTTTCAGGGTTTGTGTGGAATTGGAAGATTTTTACCGATTTCGATAACTTCTTTTTCGTTTTTATTTTTTATATTGTCACCAATCGCAACTTTTCCGCCAAAATGACATTGAAGCAAATACTTCAAAGAATCAAAAAGTAACGATGCAATTCTCAAATTTTTTAACTTTTTTTTTTTATTTATTTTCAGGCTTGTGAGATTGGAAGATTTTTGCCGATTTTAGTGATTTCTTTCTTTCCTTTTTTTTTTTTTTCTAAAATCTTCACCAATGGGGTTGTTTCCTTCAGTCAAAAGTAGTACTTTTTGTCACTGAAATTGATAGAATAGCAAAAAAATATCACATGGACTCAGAAAATACTTTTACTTTCCCAACAGTTTTTTTTTTTTAATTTATATTTTAAAATGTCCCATTCTTCAAACAAGGCGTGGTCTTTATGACGTCACAAATGATGCACTATGGCGCATCTTTCTACCGTATTTCCACGTTATGATAATCAAGAAGCGAATTACAATTGCGCTCTACAACCATATCGTTGCCAATACACGTGAGTAAAGATGCGAATTAAATATTTTGGACCGTGAATGGCAACACTGAATGGCATTTCATCATTTGTGATGTCATCAGCAGAAGCGTTAAACGATAAAAGAACACCGATTTTAGTATTTTTTTAAAAGTATTAAACTTAAAGAAATTATTTAAAAAATGGTCAGATTCTATGTTTTTAAGCAACTCTTTTAGAAGAAAATACTTTTAAAATTTTGGAAACGACCTCATAACGACATTGAAGCAAAAACTTTTTTAAATCACAAAGAAACATTGAAATCCTCTTTTTTTTTTTTTTTTTTTTTTTTTTAATTTTCAGACTCGTTGCACGATTGGTAGATATAGACGCTTTTTGCTTTTTAAGTCTTCACTAATCGCAACCTTTCCGTGCTACAGCGACCGGAACCACACCCCTAATTTCGCGTCATCCCAATAATTACCCTTTCAACATTTCACACATTTTTAAAGAAAAATTCAATTAGTTATTGAATAATACTCATACATATAATAGCCAAAATCACTGATCAAGTAACGCTCTGACGTCACCAACAATGAAACTCGCGCCATAGCATACGCGACGGCATTATTTAATTGTTCATTGTAAAAACAATTCAGAAACGTTCATGGAAAATAATGGGCCGCTGATGCGCACCAATCTCAGCCAGTAATATATCTTGCAAAAACCAGGGACGTTTTCCGCTAAAATTCAGTAACCTTCCTGAAATTATGCTGAAGCCTCCTGAAAAATTCAGAAATCTTCCTGTTTAAAGCCAGTCGTGACTCTCGAGAATTAGAGCACATTTAGGAAGGTAGGGTCAGACGTGGCAATTATGGGTCACACATGGGGTAAATATGGGTCTCCCCCCTTTTTTAAAGTAATCCATGTCAAAAATAATTAACTATTCTAAATTATCATTTTTTTAACCCACTGAGAAATTTTTTAATGACAAAAAGTTTTTAGTTTAAGAAATAACACATTATAGTTGAAATAGTTTGGTGTTACTCTTACTAGGCGACTACAATTAGTTATTGCTCTTTGCTCTAAGCCCACAATTCGATGAAGAAATTTCTTTAATAGTTGTATGTTACCTTCATCATTCATGTTTCTATCAACTGCAAGGATTTTTCTTTTCAATTTCAATTAACTAGACTGAAAAAAATGCGCTTATATTTAAAATTACTTTTAGAAATGTCTCGCTTGAACAAACTAAAATTTCAGACACCTTGTTCCAGAAAATTCATTTCTGTTTTTTCTTTGTCCAAAATTTAAGTTACTTTTCCATTGTAGAATATGTCGCTATCTATCATCATACACAACTATGTCTGATTTTCAAATACATAATAAATTCGGTTATAGCACCAACTTTTAACATTTTTAAAACAGGATTGTTTTTGCAATTTTGTTATTTAAAACTCTGCCCTCTCTTTGCCGTTGTCAAAAACAATTCCAAAATAAGCTCATTTTGCATTTAGGCACTGTTTTTATCATCTTGTTGAGGTACTTTTATTTTTTTGCAAGCAGGGTTTTTCTCATTGACTACATTTGTGAATTCGATTTCTCTAGTAGTTACAAGATAGACAAGCGAGTTTGATTTGTTATAACCTATTCCTATTCCTATTCAGAGTCACAACTGACTACAACTGTATTTATGACGAGGACTGCATACTAAGTGCCTTGCCTCCATTATTTTATATACCGATAGATGGCAGCACCATCACCGGATCGAACAGTTAATGAGAATTTAGAACTAGTCCAGGAGCTAATAGCTACCTGGTGTTAGTACCCCCAGAGGTATCGTTTCACTTGGAGGACATTGAGATCACGAGCATATTTAACGTCGCCCAGTCCCCTTTAATGACGACGGTGGGTCTTCGACCATCGAGGTTCGAACTCAGGACCCTCCGGCCCCGAATCCGACACTCTACCGATCGGGCTACCACGGCCCCCTTTGTTATAACTATCGAATTTGTCTCCTTATTTGGTACTTAAGTGATTTGTATTAATTTGTTACTTATTTTGGTTCTTGACGTGTGCCATAATTGCATGTTGACATAGTTTACCTTCAAAGCTGAAATTGATTTGCTAGCAAAAAGGGCATGATACTTAAGCAGCAGTTGAAGATAATAAAATATCTAATGTTGCACTTGGAGCATTACAATTTCTTTTTAAGAGAGAGTTAGGCATAGAAAAGATAAGTTTAATTTACTACTTATATTATTTATGTAGAAGAAAATAAGAAAAACATCTAAAATATCAGAAAATATACTGACCGAGAATTACCCCACTAAACTGGGGTATAAATCAACATACTTTTATGCTAATTTTTTTTAAAAAAGAAGAAAAAATGTATGTGGGTATGAAAAGGTTAGACCATTTGCTATTAAAAAACAGCACCAACAGAATTATTTCTTCAACAGCGTTTCACCAACACGAATCTTGAAAAAAATCATGATTTTCCGAGGCAATCTTTTTTGAAGATGTTTTTATAGAAGTTTGAAAATTTTTTTTCTCTCTTATTTACTTCACTGTTGCATTGATTTTGACCTTGGTATAGGAACATTGAATGCATAAGGATGACTTAGCGTAATTTAGTTTTTTTTTTTTTGTAAAAATTTTTTTTAACAGTAAAAGGTTGGTGACCATTATTTACCCCAGAAAGAGAGTGATCCATAATTTCCCCGTGTGACCCTATATTCTACAACAGCTTGGCACCTTCCAGATTTATCAAGGAAGTTCCAAAAGCAGTACTTCTAACATGGCCAAAGCTAAGACAGAATTGCAAGTAAGTATGAAGAATTTTACTCGCCTACAATGCTTGCGAAGCTACGTAATCCATGGACTTATTCGCTCCCTTTTGGATCTTAAACAGTCTGGACGGACCGTAATCGATCTGAAACCAAAGCATTTTATAAATAAGCTCAGTTAATCTTTAAACTGGGAGTTAAAAAATATTTTTCACAACAGTGAAAAGTCTGTATTGGTGCAACTTGTAGTAATTCAGTAAACGTTTTTACAATGATACTTGACTTTTCAAGGATGTGGGTAAGAACCATTGAAATCCTGAAACGTAACACGGAAAAAATCAGTAACGTTTCGGAATTTTTTTACAGTGTTGAAGCACCAAAAATTCAGTAAGTTATTTATAATTTGAAAACATTTTTTGGCAATGTTTGACATGCAGGGGAATGCTTTATTTTCACTAGGCTGGACTAGATCCGGTATCTTAACTGTTTTACATGTGAGACTTATTTTAGGAGAATGAAGAAACGAAAAAGTAGTCAACAATGAACGCAATCCACTGGAGTTAGGGTTAAAATTTCAACTATGAAAATATCACCAAGCAGGCAGTTGCTTCGTTCAAAATAGAAGCAATTTTCAGATTTTCATCCGTCATACCTTGATGAGCAATTTTCTAGTCCTCATATATATAACAGTCGATTCACTGATCGAGTAACGCTCTTGACGTCACCAACAATGAAACTTGTGCCACAGCATAATAGTTTGATAATATGATTTGGTAGAGTTTAACATGGAGAGAAATGCTATTTTGACAAGGCTGAACTGAATCCGGTCACTTAACTGATTTACTGGTAAGGCTGTCATTTTACTAGAGTGAAGAAACGAAGAAGTGGTCAACAGTCAACGCTTATCTACTGGAGTTTAGGGTTCATCAACTGGAGTTAGGGTTAAATTTTCAACAATCAAAATATCACCAAGCAGGAAATTGATTCGTTCAAATGTAGAAGCAAATTTTCGGCTGTCATACCTTGACCGGCGATTTTCTAGTAATTTACATAATCAGCCACAATACTCCAAACATTCTTTAGAGGAAATTTAAATTTTTAGCAACAACAATTTCCAAAACTACTTGCTACAATAATCCACACATTTTTTCATGTAAGAGTTAATCAGTATTCAAATAGTAATTCCTTTTATTATTACTCGCAATACTCCACAAATTTCGAAATAGAGAGTTAAATAGTTGTCAAAAAATAATTTACATAATTATCAGCCGTAAATACCCCATTCAATTTTCGATCTCTTATCTTATCATTTTTTCTATTTTTATACATATGGGGATGATTTCATTGTATTCTTCAAAAATTCTTATCGAGAATAGAATGATCTAGTGCTCCGTTACCTTGAACTTTAATAAAAGCGTTATCCCTTTGCTGCTAAACGCAATCACACGATTTTGCACAGCTTTGCTCATTACAGAAGCAGGAATTAAAAGTTATTTCAAGAACTTATTTTACCAAAAGATTGAAGGCAAATTCCGGTAAGTGAAATAGGTGTCAAGAAATTTATATTTAGGATAATTTATGGTAATAAAAAACGACTTTTTTTTTTTGTTTCATTGAAAAAGTGATCGTAAATTGTTCGAAATGTTATGAATTATTTGTATTGAAGACTTATTTCATTAAAACAAAAGCATTAGCTAAATTCGTATTCTTTTATGTTTTCTATTAATAATCTGATCAGAACATGTTTCATTGTAAAATAAGTTTAATCTTTCTATTACGACATAATTTAAACCTTAATTAGCATTGAAAGTTTTCATAAGAAATCAAAACTGATAATACATATCAAAATCCTCAGAAGAAAATAGCATTTTTGGTTGACTAAAATGGAGCTAACATTACGAGCAATTATAAAGAGAAACTTAAATTGATTCATGACATTAAATATAGAATCAAAGGAAATGATCCTACAGTAGAAATACTAGTTTAGTAAAAAAAAAAGTATTCACAATCTATAAGCATCTCTTTACGTATATGCTTAAAGCAAATTGAGCGGCTACTAAAGACCCTCCTCCCGATGTTTGACTTAACGACAACCTTGTTAAAAGAAAATGCATTCATTCACTTCAATAAAAGTTGGAGAGAGGGAGACTATATGACATTTTTATGACATTAGTTCCTCCGAAAACCAAATCCAGCATTTGCATTCACCGCTGCTAAGACGCAAGAATTTTTATTTATCATAAAAACTGAAAGGTGGGGGAGGGGGGATTATAAATTTAAAAAATATATCTATGCCCCCCTGTCGGGCATTTCTTAGCGCCACCACTGAATACGTCAGATAAAATTTATTTAAAATACAGAGCTCGTTTGGTGAAGTTGTAGAGAATTTTAGATAGAAGGAAATATTTGCTATTATTTGCAGTGGCGTTGCTAAGGCCGGGGGGGGGGGAGCATCCCAACCTGGAAGACACCCGGTTAGGATGCGCAACTCCTACCTCACCCCCTAAAAACGATTTTAAATGAAACAAAAGCTAAAAATGGATTCTCCTATCACTCTTTTTTCTTTGTTCTTTTTAACTGACGACCAAACGGCACGACCTTGAGGGTCACGGATTTGGACAAAATTCTAGCTATAAGTCCAGTCTCACTAGATATGAGCGCAGGTAAAGCGGTTTGACTGCATAGGCCCTAGTTTTTCTGCAGCGAGGGTTCAAAGAAGCTAGTTTGGTCCCAGAAATGCAATGGCGTTTCCATTGGAATTTCAGAATTCGACACTATATTCGATCTCCCAACACCTTTTTCATCTTTTGTTAGTAAATTGAGCATAAGAGAGAACAGGTATTTATTTATGGGCATTATCTAAGTTATTTGAAAAGTCAAAACGATCTCGTAGTTTTTGTTCTTTTGTGTGCCATGTGCAATAAGTCAGAGTTTTTTCTCTTCTCCTATTTTTTGCTAATCAATGTAGGATATATTTGATAGCAGACAATAAATATCCAGTTAAAGTAAATGTTTGTTATTAGCAAACGACAAATACTTGTTCCAGCAGACGATTAATATAAAACGAAAGTAATTAGTTTCATTTGCAAACGATAAATATCCTGTTACTATGACCTTTTGGCATTAAAGTTATTGAAATTAAAAGTAGTAGCCAATTTGAATTTGAGAACCGTTTATTGAAATTTAGTATTCAACGTAATTAATTCAAAGATAAGCATGCAAACGGCTCATTCTGCAGTACAATAGCAGAAAAAGTGATTAAAATGGTAATTTTAAAGGAAACTCCATTGCATTTCTGGGTCCAAATAATCAACTTTGGAACCCCGTTGCAGCCGAACTAGGGCCTATGCAGTCAAACCGCTATACCTGGGCTCATATCTAGTTGGAATTGACCTATATCTAGAATTTTGTCCCAATCCGTCACCCTCAAGGTCGTGCCGTTTGGTAGTGAGCAATACTTTTCCTTGAAAAATAGATTCCGTGCGTTTCGTAACAGCTAAATACTAAAAACGTTGAGAATTTGAATTTCAAAAGAATAAAACGTAAAGAAATTTTAAAAAAAAAAGTATACTTTCCGGTTTTATGCTTGCGGTCTACCGGTTACTCTATGCGAATATAAGGATAGAGTGAACACCTGACTGCAGTTCTTGTAGTCGAAAACTTTTAATTCGTTGGAAACGATTTTATGTTTTTTCTATTCCCCCTATTTTTATCCTAGTTACAAAAAAAGTATGGAAGGCATTCAGTCCCAAAACCACATCAGCACAGGTAAACCAGCGGTGGGGATCGCCATCTTTGGCCTCGGCCGCATAGGAACCATCCACCTGGACAACCTGAGACGGAACCCCAGAGCTCGCATCTACTACTGCGTCGAAGAATCCACGGAGAGAGCGAACTTCGTTCGGAACCAGTGGAAGATGCTGGAGACAGAAACCACGTTCTTGAAATCAAACAACAGCGAAGCAGTCTTTAAAGATCCCAGGTGAGAGATTCAGGTTCCATTTCTTACTCCGTACGGAGGAAAGGTTCTCCTATCATTTGTACAGGTGATCTCAAAATTTTTTAATTTTGGCACTTACATCCCTTTGCTTCTCACTGCCTCAATTGTACAATTTTAGATTTTACTATGATCTAAAACTTGACATCCACGATGGCTGCTTGTTTGGCAGTTTGATTGGATTAGTTGCCAATGAGCAGTTAGACATTAATCCAGCAATCAAGCACTGAACTGTAACTAAGCTTCATTCATTCGTGTCTTTTTCTTTATAAATTCTAGGGTGGATGCAGTACTTGTTTGTACCCCTACATTTGCCCATGAAGGATTAGTAATGAAATCGTTAGAATCTGGTAAGCATTCAACATAATCTAGTTTTATTTCTCATTTTCATTCTAAACAACCCGATTTCTATTATTTTTTAATTATAATTCTTAATGACGAGACAAAATCATTCTTTACCTCAACTTCTCATAATACGAAATAAGTTAGTGGATTCTTTATTCTTCTTATGGAATAAAGAAACTACTACATTCCGTGGAGGATCCTTCTTGCAACCATTTTGGCTAAATTTGGTAAATTTGTCATAGGGAAAGCTGTCTTCTGTGAGAAGCCTCTGTCCTTGAATGATGATGGTATTGAAAGATGTATACAAACTTCTAAGAAACATGCGAAACCTCTTCTGTGTGCTTTCAATAGGTAAGCAGGTTATAAACTTGAGATATGCCTTTTTCAAAATTTTGTTCTCACAAGCACGTTCTTCACTTTTGCAATGCTTTCCTGAGATTAAAATGTTGTTTTTCGACCTAGGCGATTCGATCCTGGCTTTCGGTGCCTCAAAACCAGAATCGAAGCTGGGGAAATAGGAAAAGTTCAAGTCATCAAAACCTGTAGCAGAGATTCACCAAAGCCACCAGTAGAGTACCTTCAGATATCAGGCAAGTGCATTTCATCTAGTTTTACATATTGTAAAATATTTTAGTGTTTTAATTATGTATCATTACCATCAGTAACTTTAATTGAATAAGATCTGTCATTTTGGAGAAAAATTTAAAGATACAAAAATATTTCATAGGTTTTTTTCAACTACAAAAAGTGGTTTTTATGCTTTAACTTTTCAAAAACTATAAAAGTCAACAAAAGGGAACATGCTTCATTGAAGATTTCCTACGGCCGTATTAATCATTATAGATGGTGCCGCCCTGTCTTCCTCTTTATTGCAGAAGTAACTGAATAGCATTTTCCCCCATCAGTTGAAAGTTCGAGGAAAAAGCACCACATTCGTCTAACCTTCCATGCTTTCGTCTTTTGTCCAGAACATTCAGAATTTCTTCCTGTGACGGCATATTCAAATATTTTTAAAAATAAAATCTTACTGGAAGCCCATGTTGTCTAATGTCTAGAAACGCTAACCTTTACACAAGCAACTTATACCAAATCCACTGCGGGAGAAGAATCTGACTACTGCTATACGACGATTATCCTAAAACTTCAGCCTAAAAAGTATAGAATCACAGAGAAAAAGGTTTCGTTACCTGAAAGAGACGGTTTCAATATTTTTCTGGAAAATAGAACATAGGATGGGTTATTCAAACAAAGCTCCGGTGTATGCATGGTCAAGATTCAATGAAATATTCATGGCACTCTCCTATCATGGCACCTGCATTCTCAAACTGAACTTCAAAATCGTAAAAGGAAACATTTAGGACGCTCGCTAGGCTAAAGTTAGTTCTCATTGACTACTAGCTGGTGACATTTGTGTCCCAACAGCGCAAAACCAAACCATTAATGCTTATACATGAAATACACCGCCAGCTCAGTCATTTCCAGCCGAGGACTGCAGTTTCGTGCTTATTGGCCTCATCAGCCCGGCATAGGAAAGTGACTGAGCTGGAGATGGAAAACCTCTTAAGGAAGACAAGAGTGCCAAACAAACTGGTAGCTAATGTAGAATTAGCACAGACCAGACGAGTGACCGAAGCAATGGTTCGGTTCAACTCGAAGATTGATGGCAAGGCATGGTATATTCCGTAAATTACCGCCCATTAGCGCATTAGCCAGGGCTAAAGCAGAAATACATGAAACACACCGCCAGCTCAGTCATTTGCAGCCGAGGACTGTAGTTTCGTGCTTATTAGCACTCATCAGCCCGGCATAGGAAAGTGACTGAGCTGGAGATGGAAAACCTCTTAAGGAAGCCAAGAGTGCCAAACATTATAGCTACCTGTTTTAGTTGGTCGATTGCTAATGGTACGAGTCTCACATCAACTACAACTGCAATATGTATATCCCAACTTGTGAACTAAAAACCTACGGCATAAAAATTACAACTCTAAATTTGATTTATTTTTGAGCTCAAATGTTCATACACATAATAAAGGGAGGCAAAATACTTTTTTTTAAAACTTCGTAATCAAAGATTTCAATTGAACTTGATTACTGTACAACGAATCGTTCTACATCTGGCTTAACCCCTTCAGACCTGGTGTGCGGTATACCGGACATACTTTAAACAGCTGCTAATCATTTAATAATTGATTTAATTAGTTGATTTTTTTTGTAGTTGACTCTTTACATTCTACTTATTATAATCTGTGAAATAATTTTTCGTTTTGGGATTGACAACACTGACATGTAAGGATTGAGAGATAGAGAGTGGCTCCTTTTTCCAACCATGGATTTTCATCTGAAAAACGAGGTTTTTTTCCTGATTTTTTTAAGAATATATAATTTTTAATTAATCGTTTCGAAACTTATCTTATGTTTTATAATTGTTTGTAGAACATTTTATAATGAAGTTCGTTTGGTATTTTATCGTTTCTGTACATGAAATATTGATTTCAAAAATATAAGTCCAGAATATTGGACATGCCATAACTCTTTTAATTTTTCTCCTACAAACTCAAAATTTTGTCTATAAGATACGCTTTACCATAGTACACTGTGTACCAAATATCAACATTTTTGGCCCAATATTTCATAATTCCGACTGAAGGGGTTAACTTAACTAAAAGCTCATGTTTGTTCTTCCCTGTTATCATAGGTGGCATCTTCCACGACTGTGCTGTCCACGATCTCGACTACATTTGTTGGGTGTTGGGGGAGTATCCCGAAATGGTGTCTGCAGTTGCCCACTCCCACTACGAAGACGTCAAGCAGCTAGATGACTATGACACGGTGGCCATCCTCATGAAGTTTCCGAGTGGAAGTATCGCGACCGTCGACCTCAGCAGGCATGCTGTCTATGGATACGATCAGAGAATTGAGGTGAGTTTTTGTGGAAACAAAATGGCAGACAATAAAAAATGTTTATTTTTCCAGATCTTGTGATTTCTGAGATTGAGGACAAACGAGCTGATGTGTGCATCACATGACTTCCTTTTACTCCAATTTAATGTCATTTCCCCATTATTGGCAATTTTAATGTGATTCAATAGTTTACGGTAAAAAAGGTAAAGAAAAGAAGTAAAAAGGGAAAGAAAATTCAGCAATTTCGATCTAAGACATTTTTGCATATGTAAAAAGTTTGTAAAAAAGGGGGTTGGGATAGAAGGGGAAAATATCATATGATATGTGTTTTTAATATTAAAAATTAAAGGTTTTCAGGCTACTAGCCAAATATCAGCAGATGCAAGAAAGTTTTATTTATTTACACAGACGCTTATACTAACTTTACATACACCACAGAGCCGCGGAGCCTTTTGAAGTGCTGCCAGATGGAAGGTTGTTGCGACCGCAACCTCCCAAACAGTTCCTTATTCGGCACATTTTTTCTGACGTTTCGGAAGTGAAATATACGAAAAAAACAGTGAAAAGAATTAGGTGATTCCGGTAGGAGAATCTTTTTCAGCAATCTGCGACGCGATCAAAAAAAAAAAAAACTGAAAAATAGTCTGCAAGGTAAAGCAGCATTCGGTTAGTTGTAACACTTATTATAAGTCAACCCCAAGGAAGGCCTGAATATAAAATGCTAATTCACAAATTACAAAGGAAACAAAGGCTAAAAAGTATCAAATTAATATGGAGTACTGGCACGCAGCTAACTGCCCCAGCAAATGCTATTGATCTCTCAACCACTGAGACTCCTTCCACAGATTTTAGCATGTCCTTTTTTGTTTTACTTTTTCTTTATGTTTCAATATGAACTGTTTTTCTTTTTTACTTGAAGTTCTACAGATTCGTGCAAAACGCTATAATTAATTTTCCAATGCAGAAATAGTCTGCAGACTTTCAAGAATCTGCGACGAGCGTCGCGCGGTTTCTGCCACCGGGATTGTGATCAATTCTATTTATATCTGTCTGACATTTTACATTAAAAAAAATAATGTTGAATGTGATATTTTCAAAAAGTTCCAATTACTTTTATTTTCCTTTTTCCACAATTTAATATTTTCATTTAAATTACAGAGCGTGAAAATACCTTTGACAAAACTCTTGAGTTTTTTTTTTTTTTTTTTGTAATACAGTCAAACCTCCCTTAACGGACACTCCCAGATAGCGGACACTCCCCGTTAGCGGACAGTTTCTGAATCCCCAGACCCTCGAGATAGGCTTATAGTGTATTTCACTCCTCCTTAGAGGACACTCCCGTTAGCAGACAGTAAATCAGCCGAGTTTCGGTTTATTTTTCTGTGTCTGGTAAGCATTTGCTGAGCACTGCGTTGGTGGCAAGCATTATTTATACTCTCTTACGATGTTCTGGGGCTAACCAGTACCGATAAGAGGGTTAACACCCCCTTTTTCTCCGAAAACAGGAGCCATTCAAGTCGAACTTTTTAGTCGAAGCTTATTGCCAGATTAAGTGAAAAGTAACCGATTGCGCTACATTTTGCTACAATCCAAAACAAAAAAGGTGCTGAAAATCAGCGACATTGATTCCATTGTGCTTGACTAATTTTGTTCAGCTAGAGGAAACAATTAACAAATGCCTTCCTATTTTATTTTCCCGAAAGATTCAGCGGATTATTTAATTATTAGTTAAGTTCACTTATAAAAGCAATACTCATTAATTTAATTTAAACTATGCACTGTATGTGTAGGTTTAAAATACAAAATTAAAATGCCATTATAAATTCAGACTCCCCAACAGCGGACACTCCCCGTTAACGGACAAAAACTTTGTTCCCTACGGTGTCCGCTGGAGGTTTGACTGTATATCATATACGGCTATTTATTGTCTGTTCAACTTAAATAAAGTTTATTTTTGAACCAGGTCTTTGGACCCAAAGGAATGCTGACGTGCGGGGAGCAGAGACCTTGCGGAGTACAGTATCATGATGTAAAAGGAACCACAGCAGTACCCATCTTCTTCTCATTTGCTTCCAGATACCGGGAAGCGTATGCATTAGAAATGGAACATTTTCTCAGTGTTGTTCAAGGTAATCAAAACGTTGGTAACTCATTCCTTTAATTTTCAAGCACAAAACCATCCCTAGTAGCACATGACGTACGACGATATCGTAAAAGTTTCCAATGCTATATCGATGCGTCATCGGGTCTCGATATAAAACGATGTAAAATCTCGATATAAAACGATGCGTGCGCTATTGTGATAATATCATTACGCGTCATTGTAACGATAACGCAACCGTCATTGTGCAGTCATCGTTTTTGCGCATAGTTACGATGTCTTCCTATATGGCTTACAAGTCATTGTTACGATAACGTAAGCGTCATGGTGTCGCGATGAGAGCAGTGGGTGAAATTTCAAAAATTTGAATTTTTTTTTGTTATAACTGGATTGTTCTTGATATTTATTCCATTTTCTCCATAAAATAAAGGTACAGCATTGAAATATGACTATTATAAGCAATTATGTAAAATGTTTTTCGTGATAACTTGACGATGACGCGCTATACAGTAGAAACAATGAACGATATCGGGTAGATGAAACGATATACGGCAATGACGTATAGATGACGACACGATATTGTGTGCTACTAGGGATTTATTCGTTGACAAGCTTGATAAGTTTTGAATTTTAGGAAGCAGTCTGTGTATTTAAAAAAAAAGATTAAACTTAAATCATTTTCCTTTATTAAAAAAATTTATTTATTTTTATTATCATTATTACTTTCAGTTTCATCCATCTTGGTTTTTTATCGCAAAATCTTTGTGTCCAGTAAGTTTACAAAAAGACTTCAGTTTGTGATCTGTGCTACTTACCATGTAACAAAATCAATTCACACTAGTTTTAGCAATGTTTAACAAGAAGTTCCGTCCAGAACTAAACGAGTCTTCTTTCCTGTACACCAATATCGACTTCCCATTATCTAATCAATATTTTCTAAATTAGCTAAGACTGTGAAAGAATGTCAAACAAACAGTCTGACCACCGATTAGACGGAAAGGCAAAAATCCGGTTTACAGGCGGTAATGGACGCACCCATTAGTTTTCAGGGATGTCAGTTTCTGCAGATGTATGTTAACCTCTAAACTAAGCAGAATCACGTTCAAATGAGCAGAACATGCGCATCAAATTTTTACTCTCCCCCCTCATTCGGATAGACTCGTCTTAACTGGACGTTTGCCAATTCCACACAATCCGTTGGCAGACTGTACCTTTTTAATATTTCTATCTGATATTTAGAAACACAATATGTCTCGGGTCTCGCTCATCTGATGAAATAGATACATAAAAAACGAGCTGATTTGTGCATCACATGACTTCCTTTTACTCCAATTTAATGTCATTTTCTCATTATTGGCAGTTTTAATATGATTCAATAGTTTACCTCTAAATATCACCAACAGTAGCCAAATTGAAACCAGATTTTAAAAAAAAATTAAAAATCGTCAACTTTGTCACCAAGTTGGCGACAAAACTTGGCGATCAAAAGACTGGCGATATATCGCCAAGTGTGCATCAAATTATAACACCACGTGAGTTTACATCGAAATTAACAATGATTTCCCCTCAAAAAGGGGCAAAAGACCCCCTTTGGAGCATACGAATGCCACCAAAAAGGAAGGTGCACAACTAGACCCCACTAGGAGTCTACGTAGCAAATTTCAACTTTCTAGGCCATTCCGTTCTTGAGTTATGCGACATACATACACACATACGCACATACATACGTACATACATACAGACGTCACGAGAAAACTCGTCGTGATTTACTCGGGGATCGTCAAAATGGATATTTCGGGTGTCTGTACGTTCCTAGGCACATATCCACGTGTGGTCGGGTTGAATAAAAAACTCAATATTCATTTGGGGGTGAGCAAAATGAAAATTAAGGCCGATTTTTGGATGAAATTTTTTTTGCAAATACAATACCTCCTTTTTTGTAAAAGGAAGTAATAAATAAAAGAACAAATAAAGTAGTACTGTGGCCGCCGCTCATATGAATCACGTTTATTCTAAACAGTTTTGATTCCATAAAGCGGCTAATTCAATACCGCTGGATTATGTTCTGTTTTTGACGGTTTGGTTCATTAAAGCGGTTGATTTAATTAACCACTGATTCAAATAATCCGCATCCACTGTATCACCTTTTTAAACAAAACAGTGTAGCTACTTTATTTTGTTTCCATTGAAAAAAAATCTTTGATCTCTTTCAAAAAGAAAAATATAATTTATAATACAGTAGCCGCTTATATGAATCACGTATCTTCTAAATATTTTTCATTTTATAAAGCATTCAACAAAACTGGATTTTCTTCTGTTTTTTGACGATTTGATTCATTAAAGCGGTTGATTCAATTAACCACTAATTCAATTACCCGGCGTTTATTGTAGATCGGCCACACAAGACGATTTAAAAAAAAAGAAATCACATGGTTCAGGCGCATCAGTAATATAATTTTTGATTTTCCACATATCTTCTCGTTGTTAACCTACTTCTTAACAGCTATATTTTCCCTTGACGTAAATAAGCAAATTTGGTTGAAAATATTGAATTCCAACCATAGTCATTTGCAAACGATTTCATATCATTTTTCTGTGTCTTTGCTTTCATTAATTTAGAGTCTCAAAAATCCGAGTCTCGAAAGTTCGAAGTTCCGCTTAAGGGGTCTAAAGACCCTTAACCTTCAAAATTTTCGATTTTCTGGAAAAAATATATGTTATGCGTAGTTTAATTCTGAACAATTTGATACCTTATTTATTACCATACGCCAAAAACTTTTCAAGTTATCGTAAAAATGCGTAAACTTTCCCCATAGAGATTTATGTTAACAGCAGCTGTTTAAGGCTCTTTTTCTGAGGTGCCGATTTCTTCGGTTTTCTCATTTTGCGCGCATGATATCTCAAAAAGTTTCTTATATATTTCGGTAAAACTTTTCATGCATGTTTGTCTAGTATATTTTTATGATCTGAACCTAAATTTCAACTAAAAATGAAAGTTAATATATAAAAAAATATATTTTTTGCGCAAAATTTTGGAAATTTTCGATATTAACTTATTAAATTTCAAAAAAATAAAAATAAAATAAAATAAAATAAAATAAATAAATAAATGATTTTTAAAAAAATAAACAAATTTAGGTTCAGGTTATAAATACAAAGCAGATAAAAATACTTTAAAAGTTTTACGGAAATATGAAACAAAACGAGAAAATCAAAGAAACCGGCACTTGAGAAAAAGAGGCTTAATCAGCTACATAAATCTCAATGGGGAAAGTTTACGCATTTTCACGATAACTTGAAAAGTTTTTGGCGTATGGTAATAAATAATGTATCAAATTGTTCAGAATTAAACTATGCATAACATATATTTTTTCCAGAAAATCGAAAATTTTGAAGGTTAAGGGTCCTTAGACCCCTTAAGCCGAGGTGATTCATTTTATATTTTAAGTTATAGTAGCTAAAAATGTGATTCTCATTGAAATATGAGGATAGAAATATTTTGCAACTACAAAACTTATTGACTTCGTACAGTAAATAATAAAAATGCATTGAGAGGTTGTTTATGTTTTGCACACATGCACTGCTCAAAACAATTAGGGAGCAAGCAAAAAAGTGAAGAAAACCGTGCGTATTGACATACAATGGATAGTACACGCGTATCAATGCGCTATGCAGAAAAAAGGCGTAAAAAAATTTAGAATTAAGCTTTAATTTTTGAAAATATGGAAAAACATGAAAAAATGATTTAGGGCAACAATTTGGTCACACGTAAACGATGAAAAAAGGTACTGTTTAGACATGATGCATAAGTTTTAATCTGGCGAGTGGTCTCCTCGAACAGCTAAGACTGCTGCACACCTGTTTTTCCATGGATGCGATGAGGTTATCGATCTGACTTTGGGGTATACTGTTCCACTCTTCAAGAAGTGTAATCTCCAAGTCTCGAACAGTAACATGCGGCCTTGGTCGGGCAGTGATGGGTCGTCCGAGCGTGTCCCAAACATGCTCGACTGGATTCAGGTCCGGAGAGCACGCTGGCCATTTATTCCATACGCTGTATTGTTTAAGCTTCGAGCATGTTTTCCACCAGACGAGCTCTATGCGGTCGGGCAAAATCATCCTGGAAAACAAAGGAATCTCCAATGGCTACAGCGTAAGGGATAACATAAGGTCGCAGTATCTCATCTGCATACCTTCGGCTCGTCAAAGTGCCATTCCGAATGATATGCAGTCTATACGTCCGCCTATGCTGATTCCGCCCAATACCATCCAACTCCTCTGTATTGTGTCCCTTCACGAATGAATGCGGGGTTATTTCGAGTGGCCCTGTCCCTCCATACCAGAAGACGTCGGATGTCACACTCCAGACTGATTTGGGACTCATCTGTAAACAGCACTTGACTCCAATCATGTTGCTGCTAATCTCGATGTTCAGCAGCTTATATGCCTTGGGCCGCACGTGGCGTGAGGTCAATGGAATGCAGACCATTGGCCTATGTGCATAGAGCCCTCTCTCATGAAACCTATTACTTACTGTTTGGCTGGACATCCTTCGTCCTGTTGCCAAGAGCAACTGTTTTTGGAACTGCGTAGCATTCTCTGTTCTGTTTCGACGGGCTGTTAACAGTATATACCGGTCATCAGTTGCTGTATTGGCGTGCAACCGACCTTACCCTGGTCGACGTCTAACATTTCCTGTCTCTTGGAATCGATTCCACCGCCTTGCAACAACACTTCTAGAGATTCCAACAGCGTCCACGACACTACGTTATGTTTGCCCGGATTCCAGTCTGCCTATAACACGCCATGCCATGGATTCTGGTAAATCACGTTGTTGAGACATTCTCAAGTAACCTTGTCTCAAGAAAAAATACTGCGCACTCAAATTTCACAGTTACGGCAATAAAACAGACGTTTCTGCAACATCCCGATTTCTGCCGTATCTTTTTTCTATTCTATTCTATTCAAGAGTCACAACTGACTACAGCTGTATATATGTCGAGGTCTGCATACTAGTGCCTTGCCTCCATTATTTTATATACCGATAGATGGCAGCACCATCACCGGATCGAACAGTTAATGAGAATTTAGAACTAGTCCAAGAGCTAATAGCTACCTGGTACTAGCACCCCCAGAGGTATCGTTTCACTTGGAGGACATTGAGACCACGAGCATATTTAACGTCGCCCAGTCCCCTTTAATGACGACGGTGGGTCTTCGACCAGCGGGGATCGAACCCGATCCCCTCCGGCCCCGAGTCCAATGCCCTACCGATCAGGCTACCACGGCCCTGCCGTATCTTTTTCTTCTGGTTTTTGACGTCATGAACACTGATTTGCATATAAAGTTTTCTTCATCCAATTCCTGGTAGGCTTTAAATTATGGATTATTCATTTTATGTTACTTTTTAGTATACATCTTTGCGTAATCTTGTTAAAACCATGTGCTCCCCTAATTGTTTTGAGCAGTGTAGATGCATACGGATATCGAGAAAAAATTAAGTTAAAATTCGTTTGGATGCAATCAAAAGGATATTGATGTTGAAGTTTGAGTGATAAATTTTTCGTGAAGACGATAGTTAATTTCTTTTTTATACAATAAAAAAAAGTTACTCCTCCTTATGTCTTCCGAGGAGAATTTTAGGATAATCCGAGTTTTCAGTAATCCGAGGTGAGGTGAGCCCCAATTACCTAGGATTTTCGAGACTTCACTATTACTTATTTTATAGATATGACGGAATGCAAAACTGCCAAAAATATAATTTGAAAAAAATCATTAATTCGAATAATTAAAACTGCTTACATTAGTTGAGAATTCAGACTTTCTTTTTCCCACCTTACGCCTTAAGATAAGGCACTCGGCTAGGAATCAGAAGATCCAAGGTTCGAATCCCTGCTTTGTAATCGTTGCTATCTAATGGAGATAATGACTTCAAAATGATAATATGCGTGCTTAATAGGCACATGAGCTTTTAGGAAATTATCTTTATTCTTTAAAGAGTTATTAAGTATTTCATTTTCGTTAAACAACTGAGAAGTAAGGAAATCCTAATGCAAAATTCATCAAGCGATGAAAAAATAAGCAAAGAAGTCAGGGGTGCCCCCCTTAAGAGCAAGGGCTCCCCCCGAAATATTGCGAAGACTTATTCCCCCCTCCAAAAAAAAGAGAAAAATACCCCTTAAAACACCCCCCCCCCCCAAAAAAAAAAAAAAAAACTTCAATGGCGCAGTCTGTGACATGACCCTTCCTCTTCCCGTGTGCCACCCCTGAAGAAGTTACCAAAAAAAAAAACAGTATCCAGCCTCTGGCATTTAAATTTTGACGCTTCAAAGAAAATTTTTCGCAATCACGAATTGCGATAGAACCCTACTCGTTGGGTTTTTGCTTCTACAAATTGAAAAACTTAATTTCAGTTGAAGACGACAATGCCTGGAGCTAGATGTTGTGTTTTTTTGAAGAGGATTGTGTAAAGTCTAGAGGGTCGGGTGTCAATAAAGTTGATTCCGGAGACATGGATGCTATCGCCCAGGAGGAGGGACATGACCCCGGAGGCCTGTGAACTAGAAGAGTTCTCATTATAAGCATAGAAATATGAAAATCAAAGGAAGATTGATGACGATGAAGTGAAAACAATAAGTAATCTAGGTTGCTCAAAAAAGAAGAAAAAAAAGGGGGGGGGAATATACCCTTGAGAAATAACATGGATTTTTCGCAGGGCTGTGGAGTCGGAGTTGGACTGATTTTGGGGTAAAGGAGTAAGGAGTCGTTAGAAATCATGCCGACTCCGATACCGGTTTTTTGACTTTGTAAAAGTTACAGCTTTCAAAAATTGAATGCACGCGGTTTAATGAACATCTATTTGTCAAAAATTAAAAAGGAGCAAATTAGTCTTTTTCAATTTTTAAAAAAATGGAACTTTTAAGTAATCTCACTTTTAAAAGCGCAACTATTGGAAACATTGGTTTTCAAATTGAATTTCTAACGTTGCTGACATCTTAGGTTTACAACAAAATACAACGCGAAAATTCCATAAAAAGGAATTAATATTTCAATCTATGCTTAGGTATTTTCCCCTCTTTCTATGGCGGGGGGGGGGGGGGGATGGAAATGGCAATAAATAAATAAATCCGGAGTCGGACGTTTCAAAATCCAAGAGTCGGAGTCGGCCATTTGCCTTCCGACTCCGCAGCCCTGATTTTTTGTAGTTGGACCTAATTATTCTTTTAGGTTTTAGTTATAATCGCTATATGTGTATACTCAATTCAGCGAGAGCTGATACAGGAAGTAAACAAAGAGGGTTACTACATTAATGACTTACTCGCCCGATTGGCAATGCTGTTCGCATTGAACGCGCGGTCATTTCGCTTATCTGATTGGCGCTGTTTGCAATCATCGCAGTGCCAAGCAGACAGCGGTAACGCCAATAGACACGTTTAGTGTGACGTCAGGGGTTGCCAGAAACACGGGGAAGTTTCCAATCATGCCGTTGCTATGCGCGTTGCTAAGGGAGAATCAGCATAGGATCTTCGTAGGAATAGGGTTAGAGCGATGTTTAATTGATAGTTTTTTGGCAATTAAATGGTCTAAATAATTTTTTTAGTGGTTTCAAGTTACATATAAGCCACCTGTAGACATCATTTGACGAGTATCGATAATTTTTACATGTGAATCGGGTTAAAATTCGGCAAAACATAGAATTATGTGGAATACAAGTGTGTTTTCTAGAGTTATACACTCTTCTTATTGTTATTTCTTTTTCGTTGGGGGAGAGGGGGACAGATCCGATATTTGAGAGGGTCAGGAGAGGTATTGCCCCTCTCATGTCTTTTGGAAAATAACTGTATTTCTATAAATTTGGCGTAATTTTTGCTGTTTTTCGACGCAACATACTCGTACATTGACTTTTTCCTTTTTGCACGTACCCTTCTAGGAAATTTGAAATATCATGACTTGGGGGGGGGGGGGGGGTGAGATTTTTCTTTTAAAGTTTAGAGCGAAATTTAATTATTATTATTTTTTTTAGGAAGAGGAGTAGTTTTAATTGAATTGTATGCATTCTTTTCTTTAGAAGACGAGAGACCATGTCAGCCTAGTCAGCGATACCTGGAGGGGGGGGGGAGAATTTTTCTGCATTTGTTCCAGTAATAATGCATATTTTAATGAAACTCCATTCCTTCGGGCTCTTTGGGGGAAAGGGAGAATTGCGTGTTTTCTTCAAATTGTCACGAGTATTTTAATCTTTTTTTTTTTTTTTTTTTTTGTGTTCCGAGGCGGGGGATTTTTACTTTACTCTACTTGTTATACATATTTTTTGTATCAATATACATAAATATACATTGACAATTTCAGTTTGTTCTACAATTTGCAATGCATAGTTCAATTAAATTTTTTTTTCTTCGGGGAGAGGGGATATTTCTTCTTGCTGCGCGTAATTTTAAGTAATTGCTCTTTGGGGGGGGGACAAGGATATACATATTAGTTTTTTTCTAGGTTCAATGGGAATTTTATCAATTTCTTCAAGCTAGTTTTTATTCCTATTCGGAAAAGAGCTCAATTGGAGTTTAACTTAAATTACGTGTGTGTTCTCGCAGAAGAAAAACTTTTAAACTAAAATATCCCAATCAAACTCGCATTAGAATAAGGACAATGTAACCTAACATCCCCCCTCCCATTCGAAAGAAAAATAATTTCAATGCAAACAAGCATCACAATCGAGAAAAGTGAAAAATTCTCCTTCCCCAAACAAAAAATTACTTATACCATTAAAAAAAAAAAAAATCCCGCCCGAAGAAAATAATTTTAATCAAATTCTTAGAAAACTTTAAACAGGATTCAAAAAAAAAAAATATCGTCATTTCAAATTTTTCTGCAGGGGGGGGGGGGGTTAAATCATATACAGTAAATGCATATTGCATCGAAAGACAAAAAATTGCGCAAAATTTATAGAAATACAGCAATTTTCCGAAAGCGGGGGAGGGGGGCAATGTCTTTCCAGACCCTCTCAAATGGCGGAGCTGTTCCCCTCCATCCAAAGAAAAAGAAATAACAATAAGAAGAGTGTATAACTCTAGAAAACACACTTGTATTCCACATAAGTCTATGTTTTGCCGAATTTAAACCCGATTCACATGTAAAAACTATCGATATTCGTCAAATGATGTCTACAGGTGGCTTATATGTAACTTGAAACCACTAAAAAAATTATTTAAGCATTTAATTGGCATGAAACCATCAATTAAACATCGCTCTAAACCTATTCGTACGAAGATCCTATGTTGTTTCTTCCTTAGCAACGCGCATAGCAACGGCATGATTGGAAACTTCCCCGAGTTTCTGGCAACCCCTGACGTCACCACTAAACGTGTCTATTGTCACGTTGCTTTGTTCACGTCAGTGGCGTAGCCATGGAGGGGGAGGGGGTAGAACCCCCCATGAGCCCCAGAAAATTATGTATATATATATATATATATATATATATATATATATATATATATATATGTGTGTGTGTGTGTCTTTGTATATAAACTCGAGGGCATAGCTTTACAGCTTCAGAAAAAATCCCCCCCCCCCCCAAGGATTTTTTCTCGCTACGCCACTGGTTCACGTCCACTATCAGCTCTCTCTAAATGGACTATAAAGCTGTCTTAGTTTTAGGGACACTGAAATGTTTTCTGTAACATGTATTTGTCAACTTGTGTATATATATATAAATCATTACTGTTGTTTGATTCTTTTGCCTTGAATTATTTTTAGGCACTGAAGAATGCGAAATCAAATTGGATTCCATATTGGCTATATCCAAACTTGCTTCCGCCTGCGAAGAAGCTGCCAGAAGTGGAAAAACAATACAGCTTAATTGGAACGAACAAAACGGATTTTAAGAACACGCCAAACTTTAAATTGTACTTTTTCGCTATCTAATAAGTTATTTTTATGCTATTAAAGATAAAATTAAATATATTTTTTTTATAACTGTTTCACTATTTTATGCCATTGAACTCGTTTACCGATTACTATTCACGACCTATGGGAGATACTGCACCGATTTAATGCGCAAATCATTCAATGAGCACAAGAAAAAGTATTCCTCCCAATAGGGAAGTTTTTGATTTTTCAATTTTATTTTTATATGATAGAGTAACATGTATGAACATCATAGGTGAAAATGTTTGCGATACGATAAATAGTTTTTTTTACTTAATTTTTAAAGTTCAAGCGTTTGTGACGTCAAATGGCATAGGAAGTGACGTCATGCGCTCTTCCGATACGGGAGAAACCGAAGGACGTGCAGTTGGCAAGTAAAAGGCTTATCTCCTCGCGTTTCTGGGACATTAAACCTCTCATCCCCTCGGAAATATTCGAATATCATCATTGATGTTACTTGAGGAAAAGTATTTAGAGTGTGTTCAAAAGGATTATTGAATTTCTAAAAAATAAAAATATCAGCGCGATCAAAATGTCCCTAGCAAAAACAAGGGATCTTCGGCGGACGGCTGCTCATTAGTGCCCTGTGACGTAAGCTCGTGACGTTTCAGAAGAACGCACTTTTGCGCGTAGATTTTTAAAAATTCATTAAAAATCAATCAGTGTTTTAAAATTCGGCGATGGTGAATTTTTTAGTTTTGAGGGTCAATTAACAATATCCAATAGTCAAAATATGAACATTTAATAGGTTGCAACTTCCCTATCCCCCACTTTTCTAAGTAAAGATCTAAGTACTGCCTGACCATCGATTATATGGAAAGGTTAATATCCGATTTATAGGCGGAAATGGGCGTATCTATTAGTTTATAGGTATGTTAGTTGGTTTGTTTCAGATGTGCACTTTTGTCTCTATTATTTAGCCTTAGTTTCGTAAAAATGAAAATTTGCTCACAGCAACATTTTTTAAATCTAAAGTATATTCAATCTATATTATCACAGCAAAAATTAATTGATTTTTTAAATTCACAACACAGTTTTGAGCTTACTATTCTGCTTTTACACGTTCTGAACGAAATGAAAACATTTTATTTTCTTTTTGTTGTTTCCATGGTAACTATTTTTGTTTCCCCTTATTTTATTTTTGAGAAGGCAATAAATGAATAAGGCACTAGTGACATTATAACACGCGAGCAGCCTAATCCCAACGTTATTTTCCCTTCTTCCCTGCTAGTCATTCACATGGAATCGTCTTTACTTGGCAGATTGCCAAATTACATACAATCCGTGGTCAAACAGTAAAGTGTTTGATCAATTCTCTGCCACAGAGCATGTGATGTTCAGTCCTTTTATTTTTGAAGAACAATTCTTTAATCAACACATTTAATAATGATTTATTAACAACAATAAACATGAACACATTTCAACAATATACAGAACAAGCTGTACTCTACAATAGTAACTGCATTTATATTTCACATATACACAGTGTACAGCTAAACACCATTTTCTTCAGATTAACAAAATATAAAATTTTACTATGAGTAAAGATCTTTCCCAACAAATCATTACTCAATTAACCTTAGCTTACTTATGGAAATTTCATCTATCGCATTGAGGAAGACGCTAAATCAATGGCCAATTGGCATTTATTGCCATATGTTTTGTGCTAAAGCGATCGAGAAGAAGAGTGAATATGATTGAAGCAATGTTCATGTGAATTTTCGAATTAGAATAATGTTAATTAACTATAACTAGAATATATAGAAATTTGATGTATATGGCAGCAAAGTTAAATGAAACTGAACAATTGAGCAAAACTGACAAAGCCATTTTCAGAGACAATAAAATATCTTATTAGGGGCTTATGAAATCATAGAAGGTTTAGCTTTTTCCAAAGCAAATTGGTTTGACTACAAGAATATGGATACCATACAGATGAAAACAACAACAGTACAAATTACAAGATGGCTTCAAATGTGGGTACAGGCGCGCTAAGGATCAGTTTCCTTTCACCATTAGTAATCGAATCGAAATGAAATTACAAACTTTAGCTGCTTTAGTTGGGTCCCCCTTTGATAACAACAGAATCGATAGGTGAAATCAGAAATGAACTAACATTTCCAACAAAAGATTAGCTACTTTTATCTGATATATACAAAACCGCAATTTTTACATAATGCTGCAAATGTTATCATTTACCATAAAAAGGAATAAAATAAGCAACTTCCTTGTTCAAGTAAAGAAGCTCGTTTCATTAATAGATCTACAAACTTGCAGGAGATGTAGGAGACACAATTACTGTCTGACCACGGATTGTATGGAAAGACAAACATCCGTTTTACAGCCGGAAATGGACGAATCTATTATTTTTTACCAATGTCAGCTTTTGCAGAAGCAGAGTCTAATTCAAATGAGCGGAATACGCGCATCAAATTTTTACTTTTCCCCCTTATTCACATAGATTCGTCTTATCTGAACGTCTGAAAATTCCATGCAATCCGTGGTTGGACAGTACGATTCGGTATCGTACAACACTGTGAGAGTTCAAAAGCACATAAGGATACTAAACTCTTTGGGCTCTACTACCCTTCGGGTTCTAAATGTTTTGAAACGGTTTACTTTAAAAGAAAAAGTCGATTTGCGTCAATAAAGCACAAAAATTGTGAATGCTTTACTTGGAACTATTTCTTCAATGCAAAAAAAAAAAAAAAAAAATTTTGGACCTACGCCGTGAACAACAATCATCAACAAAGCATGCTTATTTAATTCTATTGAAGAAGTTTACTTTAGTAACTTTTGCAACATTTAATACCAAAACTACGACTGCATTAAATCAGACTTTTTTCACATGAGTTCAGTACCCACAGGGCTGACGAGAGGTCATGTCAGCCTAGTCTGAAACGAGGGGTCGTCTAGGAATCAAAGTAGTATAAATTTGATAATTTTTATGAGAAGAGGGGGGGGGGGGCAACGTCAAACTGATAAGGCGCCTTGGCTCTCGGCGGTCCTAAGTTTCCAAAGGGAAGATATTTTCACTTTCGAACTTCTGTAGAACGTACTCCACTGCATTTAAGAGCAGTTGTTGACCTCGCATTGTTATGAGATTCCGAGTGGTATCTCCAGGGACCGATTTACACGCCTGGGTGCCCTGGGGCACTGACAAATATGGTACCCCCCCCTCCACACACAAAAAAATATGATGGTAATTTTTGGATATTATTTTGATAGAAAGAAAACTCTAAAATAAACTCCTGATTTTCATGTAAGAAATTTTTTTACAGTTGCAGATGGAGAAACTATGATGGTTAAGGTAAATCATCATGTGCTTTCTGGGTCCTTTGTTTTCTTGTAGTAAATTCATCTATAATGTCCTTATAACCAAATTTTGCGGTCAAACTTCCTTCTATTGATAATATAGCTAATGAAGATTTACTATCAGAAATGAGAGTACGCAAGTTCTCTTCAATAGCGAAAATGATCGTTCTCCTCTACAATTGGAGATTGGCAAAGTCAAAAACAATTTCAGGGCTGTATCTACATTGGCAAAAATATCCATTTACCAAGTTTATGGATTTTTTAAAACTTTTCGATGATTAAACTTTCTTTTCCCATGATTGAACTAATATGAATAAATTCATCAGGAAAAGATTCCTCCAAATCACAGGAGTAAGATTTTTAAAGATCTTTTGCACTTTCTCGAATATTTTGCTTGTCACATTCAAACAAGCAAGAAAATTTCTTCAATTTGCCATCATAGGCTGACATTCTGAATTTTAGTTTTGTAATCGAATTATCAGATTACATAAAAACAGGAAATCTTGAAACTTTGTTTAGAGTCTAATATGACTTCTTCGCATTGTCCATCATAAAACTGTTTTGGAGTTTTTTCTGTCTTTTTGCTCAAAAAAAAAAAAAAGATCACAAATTTGGTGCCCCCTTTCCTTTGGTGCCCCGGATGGACCGCCGTAAATCAGTCCCTGGGTATCTTTGCCCCTTCAACTATTGTAAGTTTGTAGCTCTGTTAATGAAACACTCCGTATACATATATATGTTAGGTCCTTGAATTTGTCTTCTCTCAAAAAATGTTGCAAAAAGGAATAAGTAAATACCAGAGGGCACAAAAGGTCTAGGGAATGTAAAATGTGTGAAAGAATTGTCTAGCCTAGCTCTGCAATTTTTAGGCGAGTCACCAAGTTGCAGGTTCTCAAAATGCAGAAATTATATCATACAGTAAATATTGTTAAATGTATTAAACGTTTCAGTACCTCTTTCTTCTTAGTAAATGAACATATCTATTCGGAAAGACCTAATTATAACATAGATATCGCACCCCGGCACAGAAAATGAACTCTAAATTTGGGGAAAGTGTACCAACTAAGGATCTAAATCTAAATTTAATATCTTTTCCTTCCAAAAACCTCATACAAAGTTAGCTTACACAACTGGTGCGGGGCGGCGTGAAAAAGATATAATCCAGGGGTTCTCAAACTGGGTGCAGCAAGAATTGGCGAGTGGTGCTGCGAAGTGTCCCGATTTTGGTTCAATTCCCTCCAGGGCTTGGAAGACTTATTAAAGTAACATTTTACCATCGCAGCAACAACGTTGACTTTGCTGAAGAAAGAATCTGTACAAATTTTGTTTTCTAAATATATATGTAAAACCTTTTGTAAATGTGGCAGACATCAAGTCTTAAGGCTGTCACTCGCTGTAACATGTCACGCTCAATGGCCGTTCATTTTCCAACAAGATGGACCCCCCCCCCCCATTATCTGACAGACGCTCCCCATTTCCTCAATTACGAACTTTCTTGTAATTGGATTTGATTCGGTTCTGATGACGACGATCAACTTCTTTCGTGGTCACCGTGCTCTCTGGATCTAACTCCCAGCGATTTCTTTATGATCTTACATAAAAGATCTCGAGTTCGTGTCTCATGGATCACATGACGCCAAAAAAACACAACCGCATTTGCTAAGATTGATCGTGACATGTTACAGTGAGTGAAACAAGAGTTGAACTATAGACTTGATATCTGCCCTAATTTGAAAGGTCCATGTATCGAACATTTCGGAAACAAATCTTGTACAGTTTCATTCTCCAGTAAAGTCAGCGTTACTGATGTACTGGTAATATATTTATTTCAAAAAAACTTCCTAACACCAGAGGAAATTTTTGATATGTACTACACAACAGAGATAGACTAGGGTGCTGTAAAAAATTCTAATTCTTTAAAGGGTGCCGTGAGTTGAAATAGTTGGAGAACCCCTGATATAACCAATAGTGACATCATTAAAATCTATAAAATAGAAGGAAACTATTCGAACTTTAAGTATGTGAATTATTAATTTAGAAAACAATAACTAACCATAAAACATCACATCATAATTTTTTGTGCGTATTGAAACATTTGAGACTAAATCACTAAAAACTACTTTTGCCTAAAACCTTTATTCTCTCCAATGCTGTTTTCTTTTTTGTTGAGTTGTGTCACTTTCCTGGCTGATGTGTGATTTATCACCTGTCATCAAGGGCGACCATATGCAAAATTTTAAGGGGGGGGGGGCTCAGATGTCAGATATTTTCCCCATGGTTTAGCAGGATATTTTCCCCACAGAACCCGATTTCAATACAGATTAGAGTTATTAAAATTTGACATTTTTAATAACTTATTCATTAATTGCTGGAGAAGAAATAATTTAACATTTTTGGAAAGAAAAAAGTAGTAAAAGCAAGGAAGTTCCAATTTCAAAAGGAGGGGGGGCTTGAGCCCCCCCCTTGCCCCCTATATGGGCGCCCTTCCCTTTGTCATGGATGGGGGAGGAATACTTAACATCATTTATAGTTCCATACAGTCATTTAAAAGCACCTCAGTCACAACAGCAGAACCAAAGCAATAGTATGATATAAGATTATAGTGCTGCAAACTCTATGGCTTATAAGCTTAAAGGAAGGGTGTGGGAGAGAGAAACATGATATAATATCAGCCTCTACACTTTTACCATGTGGAAATGAATGTCAGTTCTAAAGCTACACACTAAAAGGTACGATATGGAGGTGATATAGTTTGAATTTTATGTAATCTAGTAGTTGAAGCCGGTCTTTCAACCAGATGACCTAGACTGACCAGTTCTTCGCAACATGAAAACATATGGTAGTCCCACTTTCATGCTAAAAGGTAGGGAGTCGGGGAGAAAAGTATCATATAGGAATGTCTCATGTGTTAGGATCACTGCCCTTCATTCAGGGAATCCAGGCTCTATCTTCCACACAGGAATGAACTGGCAACTCTTCCTCCTTTTATGCAATAATGCATAGTAATGCTACGCATCCTCATACATATAGTAGCCAATGATCGAGTAACGCTTCAAACGTCATCAACAATAAAACTCGCTCTACGGCATGATAATTTGATAATATGCTTTGGTAATGTTTGACACACAGGGAAAGGCTTTATTGTGACAAGGCTGAATTGGATCTGGCAGCTTAATTGACGAAAAAGGGGTCAACAATGAACGCTATCTACTCACAAGAGTTTAGGGTTAATCCATTGATGTTAGGGTTAATATGTTAACTATTAAAATATCACCAGACAGGCAATTGATTCGTTCTAATGTAGAAACAATCCCCTCCCCCCCGTCATATCTTGACCAGCAATTTTCTATTTAAAATAAACAGTAGGGTAATGAAGAGAAAAGTCTGATATACAATGAAGTTACATGAAATCTTCATCCATATCAATGTTCAATAATTTACCATGTTGGAATTGTGAAAGGCACCCAGGACTACAGGAATGTTTTATATAATTCTGTGACAGACAAAGGGGTTACCAAAAATGCATTGTGACGGGTCCTCAAATCTGTAAATTTGTCCCTGGACTGGTAAAAATTTGTGAAACAGTTTCATAGAGTAGATGAAAGGTTTTCTCTTTCCTTTCTTTACATTAAAAAAATGGAATAACAATAAAAATAAATAAATAAATAAAAAGCACCAGGCATTACAGAACTGCTACATAAGTTAATTCTAAGACTTTCATAAAATTTACTAGCACTAATTAACTGTAGACATATGCAGATGTTATGATTATTGTACAAATTAAAACCTTTGAGTAGGAATGGATCCCGCAGCGCGGGGGACCCACATCCTTAAAGGGACCCAACGGCCCAAGAAATTGAAAAAAAAAAGGGCTAAAAAGCTACCACTAAGACTTGTTAACGTTGCAAATATACAATGCTAGCTTCTGGGGAGGGGCCCTACAGATTTTGTTGCAAGGGGGGCCCAAAATTTATAGATTCGGGGCTGCCTTTGAGAAAAATCACCGAGAATTATAAAAAGTAATTACAAAGCCTAAATACAAAAATAACGTATAAAATGTTGTTTTTTAATATTTTTTTTTCTACACAGCATAGCTAGGTAAAGCCTCTGAGGACTGACTAAAATATTCTGAAGACAGCCGCTGGACCATTGATTGAGAAACTGGGACTACTGTCTTGACTCAGTCTGGCAATGAACGGGACTCCATTAACAATTAACTATGCCAGGGTTACTGAAGTGGGTGCCTCAGAGGGAGGAAAGAGGTGCCACAAAGTATTCAAGGTATCAAATAGATATAGACTATAGTGCCGTGAGAAAATTCTAACTCTTCAAAGAATGCAGTGAATCTGAAAAGTTTATGAACCTCTGAACCATCAAATAAAAGAAAAATATACTTGGTCTACTATGGCTGTGAGCGTGAGCCTCTCATATACATAGCACATACAATCATTTTTGAAATATTAGATTGTCGGAGTAATAGTAGTACAGTGCAGAACCTTTTATCCGGGAACCAAAAAACCGGGAAACCAGAAAACCGGCAATTTTTTTTCCCAATTTTCAGCCATTTTTTAAAAATACGCATTTTTGGCAATTTTTGAAAACTGAGATCTTTTTTTTTGAAATACCTAAAAGAATATGAACGGTAACTTAATGAATATAATGTTAATCACGTATAACTTGAGAAAATGTTTACGAAAACGAACTTCAAAGGGTTATCATCCTTTACGAGGAGCAAAATTTCCGAAATATTTTCTTGAATTAAAAAGTACACTCGTAAGTCTGAAATTTTCGTGTTTAATTCCAACTGAAAACTAAAGAAATGAATATTGTCCTATTCTAATGCAATATTTTATTTAATGGCCTTTAATTAAAGCCGTTTAGAGCGTAAGTGATGTCGCAAAAGTGCGGGAAACGCTGGAAACCAGATTCCAGAATTTTCCGCATAGTGTTCGTGGAACTTAGAAATCGTTAAACGCAAGACTGTAATAAGGCTGCAAGAACTCACAAATCAAATTTCTATTGATATTAACTTAATGCAAAAGCAGTAAGAATCAAAAACTACCGTAATTGCAAACAGAAAATCTTTACAAATAATTTTAAAAGAAAGAAAAAAAAACGCGTTCATAAAAGCAAATTCTTTTTATACACTACAGTAAAAAAAATCGCACATTTACATTGCGACTTTTTTCTTGCCCTTCTCTTCATTTTATCATTAGCGCTTTTTAGCGATCCAGAAAACCGGGAAATTCGGATATCCGGGATAGCGATGGTCCCAAACTTCCCGGATAATTGGTTCTCTACTGTAGTAACCAAAATATTCCCTCTATCAGATCTGTTGTTATATTTTATATTCTCAACTGCGGATGTGTATATTTTTTATCATAAAAGCACAGCTTATACCCATTGTTAAATTAAAGTACTATCATCCTTGTGTCACCATATTATTAAAATTAATTTTGAAAAACTTCCTGTAAACTATAACTTTAAGCAACTCAACTACACTTTTGAAAATAAACTTCAAATACCACAATTCTGTCGTAAGTAATGTAATTATATTTTCTATGCATGAAAATAAATACATTTTCACTAAAATTGAAATAGAAATTGATGTGGAGAAACAAATCAAAAAGTCCATAATCATGCATGCTTACGAGACATAAAATTAACTTTTACATACTGAACAAATTTTAAAAGGAATTAATAAACCATCATTAAAAATATAAGGCACATTTATATACTAGTAAACTCTTGAAGTGCTCTGAATATTTTTTTAAAATTATGTGATTCTCCATAAATTTTTCCGCCTGGATTTTTCTTAGATGTTTCTCACATAGAACTTGTTCATGACACAGTACATAAAACTAATATAAAGACATGTTTTGAAAAGAGTTGAAAAACAAGAAACCTGTTTCTCTCTCCCACAAGAAGTAATTTGCAGAACAAAACTATGATGATTTTATAAATACACAATTGAAACTTAATTTAATTTCACTAATGTTGTACTGTTGGGTTACAAATATGGCAGAGAAAGAACAGCATAAAAAGGTCTACTACAAACTAGGAAATCAGCAGAACTAAGCAACTTCAGAATAATCTACATATGAGTAAAACATTGAGTTATTTAATTTGAAAACATATTTTGAAAGGAGAATTTATATGAAATTCATGCTCAATGCACATTGAAGGAATTTAATAATATTTTGAATACAAAACCATTTTTAGCTTTGTATTATCAAATGAAAACATTTCTGAAATTAATAAATATCACAGAAACAAGCAAAATACTACAACATTGTAAAATAGCAGTCGAAAACTTTGTACTATGGAATGAGTAAAACGACAAGAACATGCATAAAGTACAACTAAAATAATACAATAGAGTTAAAAACTCAGCAAACAGCTGTTTCAGGGCTATCAAATGCAAACCCCTTCATCAGTGCATAAAAGAAGAACGAAAAGTCCACACAATGTAGACCAAACGACAAATAAAACAAAAAACGATGAAAAACGTCGACAAAAAACAATGACCGAACAACAAATTTTTGTTCATTTGTTGTTTGGTCTACATTGTGCGGACTTTTCGTTCTTCTTTTATGCACTGATGAAGGGGCTTGCATTTGACGTCCCCGAAACAGCTGTTTGCTGAGTTTTGAACTCTATTTTATTACTTTATTTGTACTTTATGCACGTTGTTGTTGTTTTACTCATACTACAACATTGTTTACTATTTTGTACTACATTGCTTGTTTTTGTGATATTTATTAATTTCAGAAATGTTCTCACTTGATAATACAAAGCTAAAAATGGTTTTACATTCGAAATATCTATAAGCAAAGATTTGCGTGAATTTTTTGTACATTTTACTATCAAATGGAAACATTTTTGAAAATGATAAATATCACAGAAACAAGCAAAGTAGTACAAAATAGTAAATAGTTTTAAGTAAAAAAAGAAGTCAGAAAAATTTATGGAACATGAACAAAACATATAATACCATACAATATGGATGACTATTTTTAGCATTTATACTCAAGGCTCCAGTCACAACAATATTCAATGGACATGTTTCACAGATTCTGAATAAATAAAATATTAGTGCTCAGAATCCCCCTTTCTCCATCCCATCTTTACCAATGATTGAAAGCATAAGAACAAGTCAAAATAGCTTACCAGTAAAAAACAATTTGTGACTCTAGATCTGATGCCTAAAATGCAGTGTTCTATGTGCTCTAAACAATACATTTTACAGAGAAACATTCTGACAAATGAATGTGCAATTGATACATAAATGAAAAAATATCAAGTGTATAAAACAATATATAAAAATAATTATTTGCACTTTTGCCAAAAGGAAACAAATGCAGATAAAATTGAGCAAAATTTTGTTCATTAAATACAAAGCCTAAAGATGACCCTTCAGGAAGGATTTAGCTAAAATTCTTCATATACTTTGAATAAAACGTTAGTTCATCAAAAATGCTTAATAAACACTGAAATAAATAAAAAATTTAACAAGAAAGTTTAAACTAAAATTTTTTAAAAAAGGTTTTCCAAATTTTTAGGACACAAAAAACATATTCAATAAACATTTTATTTTGGTTATTTCAGTCTAGCACCTAATGTTTTTCAATATAAGATCTTTTTAATAGGGTTTTCTATATCTGATCTTTCACCATGATTTAGACATGAATATATCTTACTATTTTTATATCCTTTTAGTACATTTAATTCCGTTAAAATCTGACTCTCGACTGATTTGCAATTTGTATTGGTCTATATAATTTCCTTTGCACTTTTCTTTCAACATTTGGAGCTTTTAAAATATTTAAATAAGCGTTAAAAACAAAGTAATTTTTCTATTCAATTACATTTTGTTTCTAATATCTTATTAGAATGTATATTCTGTTGATATAAATCATACCATACATATTAAGCCTTAATAGGTTTAATATTTATAGCCTGGAGCAAAGGAGGGTCAGAGGGGACATGATTCAGTTGTTTAAATTTATCAAAATGAATGATGTTAATGGATTAAATTTTTGCACCGAAACCAGGACGAGGAGTCATTGTTTTAAGATATTCAAATCTCAGGCTAACCTGGAAATAAGGAAAAACTACTACTTTAGTAGGGTTGTGGGCACTTCTTGGAACAGCTTACTGGAAGAGGTGGTCATGAGCAAGGGGTTGGATAGCTTTAAGAGGGCCATTGATCTTCATTGGGGATTAATAAAGTGATTAGGACCAGCCTAGCTGGGCCAAGAACCTGTTGCTGGTCGTCACATTTGAATTGTATTTGTATAAAGTTATTTAAAATATTTATTATGCTAAATGCATGCTGTGCTCAAGTCATAAACAATGCCAAAAACATTGTTTATGACTAGAGAAACTCATGATTTGTGTATCAAATGAGTTTAATATTTGTTTTAGAGATATTTGTTTTGTTAACATTTGTTAATAATATTAGTTTGCTTGATAAGAGATACTTTTGGTTTAAAAAAAGCGAAATATATTCAAGATAAGGGCATAAAATGTGACAATCCTGATTTTGTATTTTTTCAAAAACAAACTGTTATTTGCTTTTGTTAGAATTTAGTAAAATGTTCCTATCATAATACTACTACTAAAGAGGGGTGGGGTTGGGTGGGGGGAATATCAAAATTCATTCTTAATATATAGAAAAGTATTTCTTTTCATACTAACACCGAATATCTTAAAAGATTAAACAAGTTACAATGTCTAAATTCTCAAATATTTTTGAATTATACCATGCATTAGAATATTGAAAACATTTCTTTAAAAAAGAAAATAAAACTGTGCAATAAGAAAAAGCTATACTTCAAATTAAAACTATTTCAGATTACATCAAAATTTTCAAGTACTTTTCAAATTTATTAGATTTTACAAGCAAAATGGTACCATTGATGCTATTAATATTGCTGCCTCCATTTTCTTCCATGAATGATTACGAGAAGCATATTTTAATAGAATGTTGGAACTTTAAAAGTATTCGATTTTTGAAAAAGAACAATTTAAATGCAAGAATAATAACTATAATTTGAAAATATTGATAATTTTTGAATTTTCAAACTTGTAAATTTCATAAATTTTAATATACTTTCATGTCATAAATGCTGTATTGTGCATTTGAATTAAATGAACCTTTTAATGTAGACATTTTGATAGTTATAAAACTCAAATGTTCAACAATTATGACCACTTTGTGAAAGAAAAGCTATGAACTGCTACTATTCGATTTTAGGATTGAAGATTTTCTTAGTAGTCTAAAAATAATCCAGAAAAAAAGAAAAGAAAAATACTTGTTACAGAAGGAATAAATTTCAAAATCAGCATATAAGAAAATAATTTCATGCATTGTTACAAGAAAATTCAAAGAAGTAGTTTTATGCATGGCAACAATAAAATTGTTGCCTAACTAACTTCAATAATTGTTTTATGCATGGCAACAAACAAGAAATTCTATAAAATGGTGGCTATAAATTTCAGACTCATTTTTTTTTTATTATGTAATGAATTCACTCACAACCATACTTTGTTTACGGACGAGCCTCAACAACCTGAGCTATATTAGAACATTCAAAATCTAATTTACCTTCCCAAGAGAAGAATGAAAAAGACACATTGATCAAAGACTACTCTTCAAATTTAACACTATCTGCTTGGCAAGTGGCACTTATTCTCCCATGGCAGCAGAAATATAACCTGAGTTGTAAAAAATAACTATACTATGCATATGATAGTTTGATGCATGAAATTGAGAATTCGATTCAGAAGCATTTGCCTAACTGAAATCTGCCCAATGTTTGATTAGTGTTTCCCCCAGGCATTTTAGGAGGGCAGCACACCCTTACACTTCTCAATGCGCCCTTTTTGCATATTTGAAGTTTTAACAAAATTTCATCTCAAAAGCAAACCTTTTCTTTCTTTTTTGCAAAATAAAGATTTATGTCTTGAAATATAACTCTATTCTTTCAATTAGCCATTAGAATTTGATTTGTATATAAAAATGATTTTTTGGTACTTTTGCTTTAAAGGGTTGGTTTGGCAACTCGTTTACTTTTTACCTTGGTGACAATAGAAAAATTGGTTACACGGATGCCGATATCTACAATTATATGGCAACACCAGGACTTTGAAATTAGTTGCATATTGCCAACTACGAAGTATTTAGTTAGTAATAGTGATAAATCAATTTAAATTAGAAACAATCAGCATATCATTCATTTGAATTTTAACGTCTTGAATTCAACTTATGTTTTACCCCAATCAGAGAATGAAGTTATTGAATGTCACCAGTTATGAAACTTTTATTTCGCAATAACGATGAATAAATAAAAACTACAAAAAATTAAAAATGTGCCAATGTTTGAAAGAAAAGAACCAATTTTTTTCAGTTTCAAGCATAATTTTTGAAATTAAATATTAGGAAGTTTTTTAAAATTAAAAAAAAAAGTTAAAAAACACTTTGAGGTTTGTACGAATACAGTACACAAAAAAGAAGAAGAAAAAAAAAACTCCCAGCTTTTCTGCCACTAAATTTTTGTTAGAAAGCACCCTTTAAATTGAATGAAAGTGCCATTTTATCTCGAAGCACACTGCCCCGTTTTCGCTCTGGAAGAAACACTATTGATGAGAAAGATTATCAATATACATTAAGCGACTCTTCTAGAATTTCAAACAAGGCACCCAACGGGCCGGTACGACAGGCAATGTCGTAGGCGGTATCACCGGCATCATTTTTGATATTAGGATCAATGAAAGGCTGCCAAAGCAAGAGTTCGAGAGTCCTCCTCCCTGCGACATTAGAGGCAGCAAGGTGCAGAGGTGTTATGTGTCCTTTCGTTTGTGCATTGACATCGGCTCCATTCTGCAACAGCAGAGACACTGCTTCCACACTGTCCCATTTGCAAGCACAATGCAAGGGCTCCCAGCCATCGACAGTTTTGGCACTGATGTCGGCGTCATAAGACAACAGCACCTGCAGAAACAAAGATTATCAACCTATCTGCAATAAAATTGATACACTATCCAGTCTATAACAGACAAGATGAACATGCTTATAAAGGGCATTTCAAATGCAGAAATCTAAGCAAGTGCTAAGCGTTTGATGGATACAGACATAGCATGCTGGACATTTAATTTTGCAGTCATATTCAGTATTACTTCTTATAACAAAAAAAAAAGTGTTGTTGGATGTAAGGCTCTTGACTTTAAACTCCTCCATCATTAATTTGTGTTACATGATCGAAGTTTAATTTTATAAGCTCTCTTTATGTCTGTAGATGATAGTTATTTTTTCCATTCCTTTTTGGTCCTTTCATCCACAACTTTTGACGTAACATAAGTAAAAATATGATGAAGACATTCATCTAGCCTCAGGTTAGCTTTCTGATATAAAAAATTACATTTTAAATCTCTGTGGAAGACCTCTGTATGCATATTTATACTGATGCCAGTATTGAGGTGATGACATGGGGCTGTTCCCTTCATACAATGGCAGTAATTAGTTATGAGATGTTTCCCAAAAGCAGTGGTTTCATAGTTTTCTTCTAGCATTTCCAGAATAATATCTCTAACAGCCAGCTAAAGTGCCCTATATCTGTCTGTTTAAAAGATAATCCATAGCTTAATAATCTTGGCAAGCAGTTTCAGGCTCCTTCACCAATATGCTAATTTTACTAGGTGCCAAGCAGAATTTTTTTGGTACCATCACAAAGATGCCTGTCCAAGCATTATAATAAGCTAGTGCATCATCAGACATAAGACTTTATGTGTAGATGTTTGAGGTAACAATTAAAATACAGTTTTGAGAAATAGCCACAAAATTTCGGCATTTTCTTTGTTGCACACGCAATACACAACAGGGTACCCTTCATTGAGTTCGCCTATTGTAAGCAATGTAATTAAATTAAAAGCATTTCTATTAGTGCCATGAATCAAGTCAATAGTCCTCATATTGCTTTCGAATTTCTCTTTGAACTTGGGCTATATAATAAAGAAAACATCCTGTGATTAAGTTCTGCCAATTTCACATAATCTACTCCCAGAAATTTACTAACAAGGACAGGATTGCATCCGATGTTCGAGAATTTTTTTTAGAAGTAAAAAGACACTTCGCATCATCATTATCTCTCCGCCAGCTAATAATGTTATATGATATAATCTTCTAGGGTTTTCTGCATGAAAATTATTTCGAATTTCTTTTGAACATCATGTGAGCCTATCCCTTGCTTTAGTTTTTCAGCAATCATTTCTTGCTTATATTTTGTCAAAAATAATAAAGCAATATGATTACAGCTGCTGAAATGATCTGAATACAACTTCAATTTTATTTGTCCATTTGGGGAGAGATAAGTGACTAACAATGCTGTTCAACTAAAACTTGATGAACTCAATTCATACAGTCAACTTATTTATCGAATTATTTTTTGTGAACCTTGACTAAACTTATTGAGAATTCTATGCTTTTATTTGTCTTATTTATCACCTATTTTTCTTGAATTTGAAGATATCCTGCTGTTCCTTTTTTTTTAAAACGTATAATTGCCTGTCCTATGACAATTAAAAATGAAAATGTTGTCAATCTTACTTGGTACTTTTCCTTTTAATTACACAAAGTTGAACTCATTTTGCTCTTCTTTGGAACTTTTCTATTAAGAAAACTCATCAAAACAATTTTTTAAACAAGTGAATTTTAGTCCATGCATGTGCTCTAAGTGTTCTTGCAACATTTCGAATGCAGAAATCTTAGCAAGTACAAAACGTTCGATGGATACGTACACTGCATGTCGGATATTTAATTTTACAGTCACTTTCAGTATTAGTTCTTATGACAAAACAGATGTGGTTGGATGTAAAGCTTTTGACTTCAATAATTCCATTATCAATCTGTGTTGCATGATCTATGTTTAATTTCAAGCTCTCTTAATTTCTAAAGGTCATTCTGTCCATGGCTTTTGACTTATCGTAAGTAAAAATGTGATGAAAATATTTATCTAATCTCAGGTTAGCTTTTTGATGTGAAAAATTACACTTCAAATCTCCGTGGAAGGCCTCTATATGCATATTTGTACTGATGCCAGTATTCAGGCAATGACATGGGGTTTTTCCTTCCATTTGATGGCAGTAATTAGTTATGTGATATTTCCCAAAAACAGTGGTTTCATTGTTTCCTTCTAGCATTTCCAGAATAATCTCTAACAGTAAGTTAAAACTGCTTGCCAAGATTATAAAGCTGCATGGTTTTATAATCTTGGCAAGCAGTTTCAGGATCCTTCACCAATATGCTAATTTTACTATGTGCCAAGCACAGAGTTTTTTTGGTGCCATCCCAAAGATGCCTGTCCAAGCATTATAATAAGCTGGTGCATCATCAGACATAAGACTTTAGGTGTCAATGTGTGAGGTAACAATTTTTTTTTATACAGTTTTGAGAAATAGCCTCAAAATTTCAGCATCTTCCTGGTTGCACACACAAAATGCAACAGGGTATTCTTCATCGAGTTTGTCTATTATAAGCAATGTAATTAAATTAAAAGCATTTCTATTAGTGCCATGAATTGAGTCAATAGTCCTTATATTGCTTTCAAATTTCTTTTTGAACTTGGTGCTGTGTAATAAAGAAACCATCCTGTGATCAAGTTCTGCCAATTCTACATTATCCAATCCTTGAAATTTAATAACAAGGACAGGTTTGTGTTCGATGTTTGAGAATTCTTTTAGAAGCAAAGCGACACTAACCGCATCATCATCTCTCCACCAGCTAAAAATATTCTATTTTGACTGATGTTTTGAATATCTTGTTCAGCTGTCAGATGTAGCCTTCTAGGGCCTTATGCACGAAGAAGATTATTTCGCATTTTTTTCAGATCATCATGCGATTTTATCTCATGTTTTAGTTTTTGAGCAATCATTCCTTGCTCACATTTTGCTAATTATAATAAACCAATATGTTTGTAGTGGCCATAATGTCTGCATACAGCTTTGATTTTATCTGTCCATTTTCGGAGAGATGAACGACTAATAATGCTGCACAACTGAACACATCCTGCTGTTTTTTTTCATATACATACTAGTGGTACCTGCATGGCTTTGCCCATAATAGAAAATTAAAAGGTCTTTTGGTTGGCCTGTATATTTACAAATAATGTATGGTGAATTTTCTTGCCAATTGGCTTGTGCTCATGTTACGGTTCCACGTTATGATAATTTCGTAATTTACTCGTCCATCTTATGATAATTTTGTTCTTAAAATTGGAATAGAAAAAGAACCACATCGAAATTTTAAAAATCGCTTCGAAGTGGACACCCCCATGCTACAAATTAACTTTGTGCCAAATTTCATGAAAATCGGCCAAACGGTCCAGGCGCTATGCGCGTCACAGAGATCCTGAGAGACAGAGTTCCAGACAGAGAGATTTTCAGCTTTATTATTACTAAAGATATATGTAATTGCCTATCTTATTACACAGTTAAAATAGAAATTGTTGCCATTCTTACTCCGTACTTTTCCTCTTAACTACACAAAGCTGACCACATTTTGCTCTTCGTTGTCACTTTTCCATTGAGAAAACTCCTCATATGATTCATAATAATTTTCTATACAAGTAAATTTTTATCAATGCATGTGCTTTAAATGTTCTTGTAAAGTTTTGCTCTTGAAAATTTATCTTTGCATTTTTCTTCTTGGCAAACAAAGCTTTTTGTTACTGAACCTGCATTAAAAAGATATATATATGTTTTGAAAATGAATAAAAACTAAAGTTAAATACCAACTTAATATAAAGTACAATTATAAAAATATATCTGCAAGCATGTATGTTATATATACTTATATCTATTTAACAGCTCAAGCACATATTTCATGCATATTTCACACATTGAAAATCAAATAAGCCATACAAATTTCGCTTTGTGGAAATGGAGGAGGCAATAGGGAGTAATTGAAATTTTAAAATTATTACAGTTAAATGCTTTATTATTTTGAATACAAGATGCCCATCTCTTCTTCCACTGCCATCCTTCATCTCATCCTTTGAAAGTTAGCTTTTTTATGTAACTATGTAACTGATCATTACTACGGTCTTTTTTTTTTTATATGAAAGTTTGGTATGTAAAAATTAGCCCCAAGTACGATAATGAAGTACAAAAATTTTGTGTTCATGTGTAAAATGCACTCAAAACAGAGTGGAAACCAAATTTTTATAACTTCTTTGAAACAATTTTCACTGTGCCACTAAGGGTTTTCAGAACTGCAAAATATTCTACATATCTTCAGTAAGTTACCGCCATATAGCCAGAGCTAAGGCAGAAATACATGAAATGTACCACCAGCTCAGTCATTCCAGCCGAGGACTGCAGTTTCGTGCTTAATAGCACCCATCAGCCCAGTATAGAAAATGACTGAGCTAGAGGTGAATAACCCCTTAAGGAAGCGAAAAGCTACCAGTTATTACATTAGCTACCAGTTTGTTTGGCACTCTTGGCTTCCTTAAGATGTTTCTCACCTCCAGCTCAGTCACTTCCTATACCGGGCTGATGAGTGCTAATAAGCACGAAACTGCAGTCCTCTGCTGGAATGACTGAGCTGGCGCTACATTTCATATATTCTACATATTGTCCCATGAGAGCAACAGTGAGATATCTAATCCTTGAAAAAACACTAAGATATCTTACTGTTTATCTGAAGCGACAATATTTAAATTATAGTATGATACAGGTTACATAGATGTGTAGTATTGAAGAATGGAAGATTTTGTGACATAAATGAAAAAATCCTGATAAAATTGTTTATGTGTAAGGGGTTGAGGCTTATATTGGACACAATTTAAATCTCTCTAACAATGAACTATTTGAAATCAATCAAGTTACTTTCAGAAATATTGCTCAAAATTAAAAGTAAGAAGAAAAACTTTTTTAAGAGTTTATATAACAGTGTTTGACCGCCCCAAAAATGATAGTCTGTATCAGCCCCTGCAAGGGCATGGGATTTCTAAGAAGCAGGAAAAATTTCAATTACGTATTATGTACGTTTTTTGAGAAATCATTAATATTTTTATGAATCTTAAAAAAGAAGATAATAATTAAAAAAAATTAATTTGAATTTTGATCTCATGAATTCAAATTATGTTTTTCGCAATCACGTGTGTAAGTGTGTGCATGTAGGCATGTGTGTGTAGGGGGGTATGTGTATGTGTGTGTAGGCATGTGTTTGTGTCTGCGTGCAAGTATGAGTGTGTGGGTAGTTGTGTGTATGAGTGTTTGTGTGTGGTGGGGTATGTGTATGTGTGTAGGCATATGTGTTTGTGTCTGTGTGCAGGCATGAGTGTGTGGGTAGTTGTGTGTGTATGTGTAGGTGTCTGTATGTATGCGTGTGTGTGTACGTATGTATGTGTTTGAGTGTGTGTATATGTTTGTGCGTGTGTATGTGTTTGTGTGTGTAGGTGTATGTATTTGTGTGTGCATGTGTGTAGTTGTGTATTTATGCACATGTGTGTAGTTGTGTATGTATGATTGCGTGTGTAGTTGTGTATGCATGCGTGTGTGTGTAGGATATGAACGCAACCTGGAGATGGTTTTCGCTTGAGGAGCAGCATCGTGAGGAGCCGGTCGATGGTGATGCTGCAGAGGGTGCTGGTGGGAAAATAAAATGATAGCACATCAAAACAGTCAAATAAAAGCAATAAGCAATCCTGATTGCTCAATAATGTCCAAGACATTAACTGTTGATCCTTTTCAATGCTACATTTATGGGTTCTACAGAGGTTTAACAAAATTTGTACCATGAAAGAATTGAAAAATTATATTACTTTAATGACATCGACATTGTTGCTGTAACAAGCTCTGTGTAGAGGCGTGTATAAATCATTGTCTCTCACATTAACTAGATCGGAGTCTTCTTCAAGTAACCTTCGCAGAGTTTCTAGCTCATTTTTTTCGGCAGCCCACAATATTTCTTTTTTAGGATCACCTATCAAGAAAACATTTTCAGTTCAATGAGAAATCAAACTATTTTTGTAAAGGAATTTTTCATGTAACATGCATTTTTATGAATAGAAAACATATATGAAATATCAACCCTAGATCAACAAATCCAGATAGATATTTACAAATACAAATGTGACGGCCAGCAATGGGCTCTAGGCCCAGAGAGGCTGGTCCTAGTCAATTTATTTGTCCTCAATGAAGACCAATCGCCCTCTTAAAGCTATCCACCCCCTTGCTCATTACAGCCTTTTCCAGTAAGCTGTTCCAAGTGCTCACAACCCTACTAAAGTAGTAATTTTTCCTAATTTCGAGGTTAGTGTGAGATTTGAATAGCTTAAAACAATGACCCCCCCCTCGTACTAATTTCCATGCAAAATTTCAACCGGCTAACATCTTTCATTCTGATAAATTTAAACAACTGAATCATGTCCCCTCTGACTCTCCTTTGCTTCAGGCTATAAATATTAAGCCTATTAAGCCTGGTATCATAATCTAAAACTGAAAGTCCTCTTACTGGTCTATTAGTCCTCCTTTGAACCCTTACAAATTTTTTATAATTTAAACAGATTTTCCGCACTTTCAGCTATTCAAATCATATTTTCACCAACTGAAGCTTGACGAAATTGAATTTTATCATCACAATTTGAGAACGCACAAAAATGCAAAAAATTTCATGCAGTCATGAGTCAGATTATAGCTTTCAGAACGATTTTATTAGCAATTGTTCCGCAATGAATCCGATAGGGTAAATTAAATATGCACCCTGGATTGTAGTTCATGGGTTAAAAAAATGGGTTTGTAACTCTAGGGTTAATTTTGGAAGACACCCAGGATATAGTGCCTATAGAAATAGTGTGCCGATCGAAGGATAAAAGGTGAGGTGTAGTGTGAAGATAATCCAGATGGCGCTGTGCTCAGGGAGCTGCTATACTCCTCAATCAGACTCATTTCAAATCAGAGATTGCATGCTAATTTTGCAGTTTAAAAGCCCCTTTTTTTGGACTGAACTTATTTCAGCACAAAAGACAAATTCTCTAATAAGTTCAGAGCCTGATCATTCTGATATTGTACATGGGGCACATTTCTATTTCAGCCCCCCCCCTGTAGAGGGGCCAAAAATATTTGATGAGAATGGCACACAAAATCATTCTGTGCCCCCCTCCCGCACTCTATTCCTCCTTATGCTATTAAAGAAGCAATAAAATATTTCTATAATTGCGAATTAACAAAGCTGTGCTAAATTTGATGGTACCGAATATCCCACAAAAGTATAAAGGTACATTTAAAAAGTAGATGAGATAATATATTATAATTATATAAGATGTGGTTAAAATTTGCAAGTAACCATAAATCGTAAACATAAAAATTATCAATGATATAACTTTTAATAATAAATGCAGACTAAACTGAGAGTGGGTTTTGGGATTTGCAAAAGATATCAAATTTAAGTGGAAATTTTATCAACAAATAAGAGATTTTTTTCTCGTCTTGGCATTTGCAAAAATATCAATGATATCATTGTACTCTAGATTCTGAGTGAAATTATCATTTAATTTTTATACTATTACTATGATAAATTAAGGGGATTTCGGGACCCCTGAAATCTAAGAGGAGGGGCCTGTGCCCCTGCAGTAATCAGGCTCGGAATAAGTTCTATTTAGAACTTGGGTGTTCATATATTTTTCGAAATCATACAAAATTACCTAATGCTAACTTATCTGCGATAAAAATAGTAGACTATAAGCAATTAATAACTGCACGTCTCTTATTTTGAAATAAAACTGCTTCTATATTCTTGAAGCTAATCAAAATTATCAGGGCTTCGCAGTCTAAGTCAAAGAGTCTGAGTCGCTTGAAAATGTACCGACTCCGACCTATTTTTTCTTTAGTTTTCAAGGACTTTCCTTACATAAAAAAATAGTAGGACCACTTGCTTCAATCGCATATATAACTGCGTACTAATTTGCAAATAATTGTAATTGGCAACCAGCTGGCTTGATTATTTGTTGAATTTTCTATAATACTTATCAAGGTCAAACTACTATTTTGCTTATTTTTATAACTTTCTTTAAATAATAGAACCTATCAGCAAACAGTTTCGTTGCGGATAATTATCGAAATAGAAGTAGCTTTTTAATTTGCCGTAATCACTGTGAAAAAACAGTATTTATGTATTTTTATCATTTATCTCATACGTAAAATAGCAAAAGAAATGTATCCCTAAAAAAAAGAGGGAATTTCTCATCCCTCTCCTTTGTCTAGCATTGCTTATGATAGCTTTAAAATGTTCTTTTAAAAGGAAGAAGGAAGCGCAGCTCTACCCCTAAGATTGATTTGTACGTTTGATTTGTAACGTTGATTTGTATATTTTCTCCAACTTCAATAATGATTTGTTTATCATAGATATTATTTCCCACATAATTTTCATTATACACAAAAACTACAATATTTGGAGATATTTTAAATTTCATACAAACTCAATATTTGTTAGGCAAATTAATATGAACAATTTCATTTTTCATAGATTTATACTTGGTTATTTCAGTTCCATCTGCGGAAAGATCAAGTTTTATTTTTTTCACACAGAGAACATTTTTCTTAGCTGCATATTTCCTGATGAACCTTTTCTTAGGTAACTTTTTAGTTAGGTATGTTGACAGATTTGGGAAAATTGTCTGAATTGCCTCATTTTTCAAAACAGGATTTTCTCGAGGCACCAAAACTTCCTCTCATCATCTATAATATGCTCAAAATGCATTTCAATAAAATGTTTTTTGAAATGCAGAGCACAAATTGAGCAGTATTTATCAAAAACTTTATCTGACCTGGGAATTAAAGAGTTCCACTTTCTTCAGTTTTTCTTCATGTGCTGGAGCTTTAAAAAGCGAAACTTTTCACCTGCATGTTCTGTACCCACTTTTGCACCCTGGTAAGAAACAAGATGAAGCTTTACTTCTTCTAATGTTCAACTTCGATGCCTCCATTAAAAGCCTTAAACGCTGTTTTATGAAATATTCACGAAATATGGTAAAAAAAGATAACGCGGAAGAAAATTGTAACAAAATCTTGCGTCTACTAATGTAAACACCGCGAAATCTAGCATGCTATCAAACCGCACTGCCCTCAAGTGATTTTCCCAAAATTTGTCTTCAAGAATCATGAGGGAAAAAACGCTGGTCGGTACAATACTCTTTCTAGGCACTATAACCAGGACAAAACCCGATCCCAGTGTTTTAATCATTAAACCAAGAAACATTTACAGTAGAACATGCGTCAGTCAATTAAAATTTTGTACAAAATGCTTACTAATTCTCCAAAAAAAAAAAAAAAAAGATGCAAACTGAAAAAAATTTAGTAAATAAATTTTTGGTTTTTCACAAAATGAACAAATTATAGTCTTTAACCTATACAATATTATCAGTAGGAAATATGAAAATAATATTTTTAAAAATTTGTTTGTTTGCCACACACATATTATCAGATTTATTTTACTTTCAAAGGGATCTTAAATTATTCAACAATCCATTTGTCTTTGTTCTGGTAATCTTATGATAACATATGAAAGAAGAAATAAAAGTTTCAAATCAAACCAAAAGGGGTATAGAAACCAAGGCTGAAGAGTTGGAATTGGGAAGATTCTTTGTGAAGGATAACAAAGGTCAGCGGATTTAAATTCAAGAGTTGGAGTCGGCCATTTACCTTCAAAGTTCACAACTCTGTCAGTAAAAGCCAAGTTGGTATTGAATGCTGTGAATTTCCCCTAGTCAGAGCCGGTCATTTCCGCGCCGACTCTGTAGTCCTGATAGAAACTGTTTGAATAAATGTTAAGGATTTTAAGTTAAAATCTACCTTTCATTTAAATTAATTTTTTTAACTATCTTTTTCTAAAGACTATTTTTTTAATCACTTTTTTTTCCATTTTACAGTTATAATTTTGTTTGGTTAGATTAATAATAATAATAATATAAAAAAAAAATCATATGAATTTTAAATTGAAGTCAAAAAACTATATTATGAAGATTTAATGAAATATAGCTTCTAAATTAAAAGATTATAAATTTAGGTAAAAAGTTAAAGCATATTTCAGGTTTAACTAAATTTTCTGTTAAGTGAGAACCAGTGGGTCTGTTTGCGCAATTTCTCTCTTATTGGTCCGCAGGACTAGTTATTTTTTACAAGAATTCAGAACGCTGCATAAGTTTGTTAAAAATTCCACTAGCTAGGGAAAATAAACCTTGAAAACAAGCGTATGAGTGCATGCTGCATCTTTGAAACATAAATACAAGTGTTTGCATTTTATACATCATGAAACAATATTTTGTTCTCTGATCAGTTAAAATTCGTCTTTGGCTAAGGCTTTTCGAATTTAGATAATATTTTGAAAATTTGCCTAATTTACCGGTTAACAATTTGAAATCTTCAGCGCGGGACCTATATATTCTTAAGTTCTGTGACCAAAGACTACTTTAAAAGAAATTTACCACTGAAATCCTCAACTGGTCTTTCATCTTCAATACTTTCATAGTTTTCAGACCACTGAGAATAAGACCAATTCGACTGTTGCGATTTATCTTCAATTGAAAGTTGACGTTCTTTTTCATTTTCTTCTTTCAGTTCTTCCGCCTCTTCAAAGTTCTCAGAAGGTGAAAGTTTATCTTCGGATTCATCCTCGGCTGTTTTAGCAGGACTTTCTAAATGTTCGCCGTCAGTTGAGTTTTGAACGGAATAGTCAACATCACCATCTTTTTGTTCAACACCTTTATCAGAGTTCACCTCTACGTGATTTTTTTTATTCAGGTCGGAATCAACGATTGGCTCACTATCCTCACAAATTTTCACATCCTTTATTTCTTCTAAATTCGTTTCTTCACTCATTAGTAACAAAATTTTCAATTTTGCCACAACAAGAATATAGACAGAGTAAAATGAAATGTTTTCACAAATAAGTTGATAAATCGATGTTTTCAAGATGTGAATATTAGTTCCGACGATAGCTCTTTGGTGAAATTCATCAAATCTTACATTTCAGCTGTGAAATTAACTACGGAAAAAACATGGCCAACGATATATTTTGTGATATAAAGATATAATTCTCATCCCGCAGTCCGGTTTTATTTGTTTACGTTTTTGACGGACGGTTAAATTCAGCCGTGACTTCTACTTACGTGACGTCATTACTAAGGCTTTTTTTTTTCGTTTTTTTTTTCAATTTGGAGTATACTTTACTCCTTTTTCATTCTTTTTTACTTGATTTTATTTTAAACACCTTTTTTTGAATTCAATAGTTTTTTACTTAATTTTTTTTATAGCGTTACAATGAGTGCGTTTGACGAGCACGACCGGCAGCGACCGGTTAGTTAATCACGTGACAGATAATGATCACGTGCTCCAATCAACCAATCAACTGCTTAAAATGGTAACCGGTTGATCATAGAACGTCGCGGTTAGTAACTGGTTACTTACCGGTCGACCGGTGAGGTTCGTCGAACGCAACCAATTACAATTTATGTCTGATTAAAAAATTCAAAAAACCCAGTAAAGGGAACTATTTAGATAAAACACTATGAGAATTAATTTTTGGAACATCAAAAGTGAAAGAATTGAAATTTTAATTCATTTTGACAGCTTTCTGCATTTAATCATAACCGCGCAATTTAAATCTTCTTGTTTGTTGATGTTTTTACTCAACGCATGAGTGCTATCACATTTGTTCATCCGGTGTCAAAGGCAGTACGTGTGGCTGAATCATATGTGAGTATAATTTTTTTCATTTTTAGTGGTCAGTTTAAAATTTTAATTTCTTGTTGACTTTTGTTTCAAGCAAGCAATTTTACGAATTACTGCTTCTGTTTTTTATTTCCCCTTTTATTTTTCGTAATTTAGTGACACTGATTAGCTCTGTGATCTCATTTGTAAGGCTCCTCGATTTCTGTATTATAAAATAAGTCAAAGTTGTTTTTCTTTACTATTTTTATGTCAACATTTTAACAGTGTCAGAGGAAAAAATATTTCGCACATTATGCAATTATAATTGTCTTTATTAATAATTTTGGAGAAACGGGCATTTGGAGAACTGTCATTTCGAAGTTACCCCCCCCCCCCCGGGGGAGTTGGAAAGCAATGGCAATTCTTATTAGAGAAAGTAAAAGCCACATCCACTTGTGAAAAAACATTATTTTTCAAAGCGTGTTGGGGACAACCCTCCCCCATCTCTAAATGATGCCCTGGTAACAGGTTTCAGTGTGGTGTTGTGTGCTGAGAAAAACGTGTTTGCTCGAACCGTATCATGTCGATATTTAAACACCAATGACATGAATGTTCATTCTCATAATCTATGTATCGTAACCATCACGACACAGTTAAAGGCTATAAGCCTGTTCCTGCCCCTATCCGTCCAACCTTTACATGGTCTTTCCCTATCTCTTAATCTAGATACATTATTTGAACTTTCAGAATTAGGGGTTGCATGTAGGACACATTAGCTAGTCCATGATAAGAACTTATTTGCGGATTCGTGCTATGCACAAGGAGGGGTAACTTGGTCTGAGAAAAGGTAATGCCTACTCTGCAGCTTATTATTATTACATGGGTGCCCACCTTGTGGAGTCATATTGCAAACTGCAACAATGAAACTTTTATGGATCCCTGTAAAAATTTCAATGCCCCTCAAGGTATTTTTTTTCTTTTTTTGGAAGTGGGTCTTTATGGTATTGGGGGGGGGGCACACCTGGTTATGAAATGTACCTAATTCAGCATTTCCCTAATTTTTAAGCAAATTTCAAGTTAAAAAGACAAATTATGTATAATCTTCATTTTTAGCTGTCTTAAAGGCTCAAATCATTTGGGTTTGCAAAAAATGAGAAATACATAAATACTTTTATCCTGCAAAGTAATAGTAAGAAAAACAAGGTTCAAAGCACAGATTGACTTTAAAATGCAGACATGTGTTTAGGAGTTTTAAGGAACCCCATATGACAAAAGTAACAAGGTGCTGCTGTTCCACCTCATTGCTTGTGTCAGATGACTTTACATCCAGCAGCTCACATCTTTCTGTTTTGAAAAAGAGATTCCTTAAAACCCTGGAACACATGTCAATAATTTTTAACCGATTAGTGTTTTGAACTTTGTTTTTTGTTTACTATTAATTCATTTTTGCCTCTCATCATCATGTGAGCTGAAGAGGCATTAAAAAGTTAACCGACATTATATATGCGGATTAAATTTGATTTTGTAAGAAAAAGTTCAATCAGACTTAACTTTTTTTTAGATTCTTTGAAAAGATATTGCAAAAAACCTTTATTTTCCATTAGTTGCTAAAAGCACTGCTTTCTTTTTTTAATTCTTAATGGGATGCCACCTGCACTAAAAAAGATTATTAGCATTGGGAAAAAAATGAAATACCACCATTTTATTATTTAACAAGAAAAGTCTTTCAATATTCGTATTTTTTACAGCAACAGCAGAAAGCAGGGAACCAGGGGTGCTCTACTAGGAGGACATGGCACAGACTGCACCATTGAAAGTTTTAGAAGTTAGGGGTGCCCCCCCCCCATTAGATCACCCTAAAATATCGCAAAGACCTCCACCCAAAATGAGAAAAATACCCCTCAAAACACCCCCCCCCCATAAAAATTTCAATGGCTCAGTCTGCGCCATAACCCCCCCCCCTAGGTGAGCACTCCTGTAGAAGAGGATGTTTTTAGCAGGCCTGTGCAGTCCTAGGAAAAACGACAGACTCTGACTCCCAGAATTTTAGAGCTCTGACTCTGGCCCCTTTGCTCCAAAAACAGTCCAACTTTGAATCTTCAAGTGCTAGCAGAGTTGCAGACTTTGAGGGAAAATAACCGACTCCAACCCTTGAAGTTTTAAACTTCTTTTCCTTTGCCGTAAATCAGTCCGACTCCACAGCCCTGGTTTTCTGGGTCTTTTTTTTTTGTGTGGGGGTAGGGGGTAGGGGAGGTGGGCTTTTGTGATTTTTTTTGGGGGGGGGGGATAGAGGTGAGATCGGCAATCCCAATGAAAGTTATATAAATAAGGGACATCTATTAGCACCCTACCCTCTGTGCTAGTTAATGGCTGTTGTAAGTTTGTCATAAGATTGATTTATTTTTGTAATAAATATTCAAACACATATGATAATAAGACACTGCAAATCTGAATGTGCAATAGTTTCTAAAATCTTTCATATATATAAAAGTTATTTGTCAAATTAATTGTTGCGAATATCAAAGTTGTGCTATTGTCAAAGGATAAAGCAGTCTTTTGAAGTGCTTGAAGTTTGAATGACATCTTAATTACTGTCATACTACACTGAGTGTCCACTAGCCTGTAAACCAAAAAAAATTTAGAAATCTTGTCATTTTGGGACTGACATTTGACAAGATATTTTTCTTTTATCAGTTTTACTTGATCATAAAAAAACTTGCTGAAATTAATATGCATGATTTGCCCTCTCAACAATTTATTCAAGCAGGTTCCGGTTCGACGGAGGGTGCTTACAGGGTTCGTATGCTCTGGGAAAACCTGTAATTGTCGGGGAAAATTATATAGTTAAAAATGTCAGGGGGAAGTCAAGGAATTTTCCAAATTTGCCCCCCAAAATTTTTTTTTCCAAATTTTTTCAAAGGTAATTTTGTACCATGAAATCTATTCTTCATTTTTATCGATCTTTACTGAAAAAAATTAAAAATTTTGAAGGCAAAATGATGCTGACAATAAAAAAAAAAGCGGCAAAAACTTCCGCAGTCGCCATTTTTGCACCTCAATAGTTCTCAAGAAAAACTTTCCTTCCGATGAAGAGGAATTATGCACTAACTCAACAGAGAAGAAAATTGACTGTTTTGGAAGCACAAGCCTGAAGTTGGGAGGGTGGATCGGGGAAAATCGTTTGTTGATCGCGAAGACTTTGCACCTACATGTGAAACGTAGTCGCCATCTTTGGTCATTCACAAGATAGAAGTAGAAACGATGCTTTTTCCAAAAACAAAGCAGAATTGGATGTTTTCTTTAACTGCAAACTAATGAAACTGACACAAAATGTGCGGTAAATTGTTTCTTTTTTTTTTTCATTATTATTTTAAACTAGCCGCCTGCGGCGACCAGTTGGTCCGCCTTTTTACGCCAAGGTTGCCGCCTTCGGCGGCTGCTTAAATAAATTTCGTGGCGGTATCAATCAATCTATATCTATACTATTATTAATTTGAATAGAATAATTTCTAGGCCTTACCGTTTTCCCGGTAATTGCACCCCACACACACACAAACATCTTATTTCATCATAGCCGCCTGCGGCGACCAGCTGGTTCGCCTTCCTACGCCATTCGCCATTCTATGCAGGCAGCCACCTACGGCGGCTGTTTGGCTAACTTGTCATTTACCTTTTTACTTAAAGTTTGCCGCCTTCGGCGACTGTTTAAATAAATTTGACAACAGTATTAATCAATCCATCTCTATCTTTTTTTGTGCCATTCACATTTTTAAGCCAAGATTGCCGCCTTCGGTGGCTATCTACCCTTACGATCTATCTCTTAATTTTCTTATCCATATCTATTTATTTTAACCTCCCCCCCCATTTCCTAATAAAAACAAAGATCACTCAAAAAATCGCTTTTTTTTTTTAAATTCAAGTAGAGCAAAAAAAAAGTTATCCCCAAAATTCCCCGTTGTGTGCAAAAAGTAGCGTTTGACAGAGAAAAAAAAATCTCGCTGTTTTTATTGAAATAAATGCGCACAACTATGAAATGTTGTCTAATATAGATACAGCAAAACGTCCAGTTTGGGCGGGGGAGGGGGGGGGGGGAATGGAAAAAGAAATAAATGCAATCCCTAAATAAAACAAAAAAAAGGAAAGAAAAAAAGCAAGCACTGCCGGAAAAACACGTGGTTATCACTTAATAAAATGTAGGAGTAAACTATATAGGTAAAAAAAAAAGATTAACATTTGTTTGCGATTAAGATTACATCCTAAATATCGAATCGAAATCCAAATAGTGACGTCAGAGACATAAAAGATTGAAGAACGCTTTTTTTCGACTGATGCGTGGAAAGACATGATGTGTTCAGCATTAAAAAAAATGTAAAAAAAAAAACTATTGCGTATTTTTAAGAACTTTTTTCTTTTGAAGAGGGCGAAATGTTCTTACTATTACCAACTTAAATTTTAGAAATGAGGCTTTGATACTTCTCGCAGGATGATATTAGAAAAAAATAAAACCCAAGAAAGAATGCAAATTAAAGGTTTTTTCAAAAATTCATAAAAAATACAAAAACTGCTCTATCTTTAAAATGTTTTTGTTCATCATATTTAAAATTAAATTTCCGACACTATAGTACAAAAAATATTTGTCTGGCGCGATTGGTTCGGGGTCTGTGAGGTTAAAAGTACTAAAAAGTGCTAAAAATCACATAAAACATTAAATAACTTTTTTTCTGATTAAAATATCAAAAATCGAAGCCCGAGGTGCACAATTTCAGAAAAAACTACACCTGTACACCAAATTTCATCTTTCTAGGCCTTACCGTTTTCCCGGGATGCGCGCCACACACACACACACACACACAAAATCTTATTTTATTATATGTACTAGCCGCTTGCGGCGACCAGCTGGTCCGCCTTTTTACGCAATTCGCCTTTTTACGCCAGTGTTGCCGCCTTCGGCGGCTGCTTAGACAATTTAGCGACGGTATTAATCAATGTTTTTCTTTATATATCAATATTATCATTCGCCTTTTTACGCCAATGTTGGCTTCTTCGGCGGCTGCTTAAAAATTTTTGTCGATGGTATTAATCAATCTTTTTCTTTATACATCAATATTATCATTTGCCTTTTTACGCCAAGGTTGCCACCATCGGCGGCTGCTTAAATAAATTTTGTGTTGAATACAGTATTTTCTAGATCATCTCCAGTTATATGTCCTTTGGAATATTTTTAAAGGGGGGGGGGAGGCACAAAGGGCATACTCTTAATGCAAATTTTGTCGGAAAATAACAAAAAGCACTTCAACTTTTATGTGAAAGCATTGTTTTTTCAAAGTCATGGTATGTGTTTGTGGGGGTGGGGGCGGCTATTGATCCCCCGTTGAAGTTCCTCTATTTCTTACTGTCTATCTACTGTATCCACCTCTATATTTGTCCACCCTTCTTTCTCTCTATCTATCTATCTATACGATCCATGCATATCTATCGCTAATAGTAAATATCAATCCTTTTCTATGTAAAAAAAAACAAAACATTTTTTGCCCCTTAATATCATCTCTCTATCTACCAAACCTAACCACCAATCCCTACAAAAATCATGCAAAAAACCGCGGGCTTTAATTATTTACTTAAAACTGCACGCAAAAAAAAAAGGCCCTGTGTTCTCCGTAGTGTGCAAAAAGCAGCGCTTGCAAAAAATAAAAAATAAAAAAACACCGCTTTTATTGAATTAAAATGCGCACAAATATTTGACCAAAAATAAATATAGCAAAACGTCCAGAAAAAAAAAAGTTGGAAAAATAAAGGTATGAAATCTCTGGAAGTTAAAGAAAAAAAAAGTGAAGAGAAAGCAAACGATTTCAGTTAGGTCACGTGATGAGGAAGTGCGGAACTCAGCCGGCAATGCTTACAGGTCGCGTTGCGTTCTGCATTTAAAAAATTGTAAAAGAAAAACTTTTGCGTATTTTTAAAAACTTTTTTCTTCTGAAGGGGGCGGAATGTTTTTACTATTACCAACTAAAATTTTGGAATCGAGAGCTCAATACTTTTTGCAGGATGGGTTTCGAAAAAAACTAAACCCAGAAAAAAATGCAAAATAAAGGTTTTTTAAAAACTTTATAAAAAATACAAAAATTGCAATATTTTCAAAATTTTTTTAATCATCATATTTAAAACTAAATATCCTACATTACAGTACAAAAAATATTTGTGTGGTGCGATTGGTTCGGGGTCTGTGAGGTAAAAAGTACTAAAAAGTGCAAAAAAACGCATAAAACATTAAATAACTTTTTTTCTAATAAAAATATGAAAAATCGAAGCCCGAGGTGCACTTTTTCAGCAAAAACTGCACCAGTATACCAAATTTCATCTTTCTAGGCCTTACCGTTTTCCTGGGATGCGCGCCACAAACACACACACACACACACACACACACACACAAACATCTTATTTTATTATATGTATAGATAGATTAAATTTCCGACACTATAGTACTACAAAAAATATTTGTCTGGCGCGATTGGTTCGGGGTCTGTGAGGTTAAAAGTACTAAAAAGTGCTAAAAATCACATAAAACATTAAATAACTTTTTTTCTAATTAAAATATCAAAAATCGAAGCCCGAGGTGCACAATTTCAGAAAAAACTACACCTGTACACCAAATTTCATCTTTCTAGGCCTTACCGTTTTCCCGGGATGCGCGCCACACACACACACACAAACATCTTATTTTATTATTATTTTAAATACTTTTCTTGAAAAATGAAAAATTTTGTTCTTAAAACTTAATCTTAATCCTCAAATCCCTTGGATGCAAATTTGCTGAAAAATTTTCAACTGAATTATAGTTTTATGAAGATTTATCATTTTTAAATTGTTTTGATATTACAAATTGAAAAAATTATTTCTTATTTTTTGGCGTAGCCGCTACAGTTGGTCATTTCCAAGATGGAAGTACACAAGACTTTTTAAGTGCCTTAAGTTTCCGAGAACAGTATTGAATATTTATTGCAATGCAAACTGTTGAAAACAATTCAAAGTGTTCCCCCTTTTTTTCGAATAATTCGTTATTTTCTGGGAAAATGCAAAATTTTATCTTAAGAACATTTTTGTACTCTAATTGATTTAGAAGCTTATGTGCTGAAAACTGACTATTTGGTATTAATTGTAGTCTTTTAAGATTATTAATTATTTATAACTACAAATTCAAAAATCTACTTATCTTAAATTTTCACTTAGTCGCCATATTTCGTTGTTTGCACGATGAAAAAAGACGTACATTTCAAAAAACAGAATTGGATGTTTTTCTCAATGTAAACTATTAAAAGTAACATAAATTGTGCAAAAAATTCTGGATTTTTAAAAATTAATTATTTTTTAGAAAAGAAATTTTAATTTTAATGTAAGCTTCCTTTAAGCAAAAGAAAAAAAAAACTGATTATTGGCACTGGCCTATGATTGGCGGATGTTGAGTTTTGTTATTATGCATTATATAGTATGCCGATCAATGCAATAAGTCATACTTTGTTTTCAACTTGTAGTAAACGAATTAAAATGATTTTGAACAAAATGCTTTTTAAAAACTTAAAACTTTGAGGGAAAAAGAGAGAGAGAGAGGTTTTTTTTTTTTTAAATCCAAGGGAAAAAGTTTCAGTTAGCATTGTTACTTGAAACAATTTTAATTATTTTGAAAATATTGTTATTTAAACTTAATTTTAAATGAAGCGAATAACCTGGAATGTTCTAAAAAACAACCTGGAAAAGTCAGGATTTTTTTTTTTATCCACAAGTGTATGAACCCTTTGTAATTCACAGAGTATTACATTGTAAATTACATGACGTAAAGCAAATATATGTAATGAATTACTTCCAAATCATTTCTGTGTGCTACAAAACTTTGCCATTACAAAATTTTTGATTAAATTTAATTAAATAATACAAATTTAAAAATTTGAATAATTGAATTTTATTTAGCATGTATGAAACTTTACAGTATTCAACCATAAGTGTTAATAGTTAATGTTTATTGTGATATTACACTACAAAGTACACAGTATGTATCAATTCATCCACCTCCGAATAAAAGACACCTCTATTTAAGAGACAAAATGTCTAGTCTCCTTAGTGTCTTTTATTGAGAGGTTCTACTGTATATAAGTGTGTGGGGAGGGACGCTGTGTGTGCCGTGCGTTAAGCTAAGAAGTTAAAGGTTTTATCTTTTAGTTAGTTTCCGCAATTTTTGCTTCCTTTTCCAAAAAAGGAAGCATTGTATTCGCGAAAAAATTTTCACTCAAAAATCAGCTTTAATTTCCATTTTGCTCCTCCCTGAATTGATGTTGAGTTTTTTTTCAACCCGACCACACGCGGATAAGTGCCTAAGAACGTATAAACACTCGAAATATCCATTTTGACATTCCCGAGTTAATTACAACGACCTTTCTCGTGACGTTGGTATGTATGTACGTGCGTATGTATGTCGCATAACTCAAGAACGATATGTCCTAGAAAGTTGAAATTTGGTACGTAGACTCCCAGTGGGGTCTAGTTGTGCACCTCCCCTTTTTGTTGCTATCGGCTGTTTCTAAAGGGGGTTTTTGCCCCTTTTGGGGGGGGATTATTGTTGATTTCGATGTAAACTCAAGTGTTATAATTTGGCGAACACTTGGCGATATATCGTCAGTCTTTTGGTCGCCAACTTTTGCGACAAATTTGGCGATTTTTTCTTTTTTTTTAAAAATTTGGTTTCAATTTGTCCACTGTTGGTGATATTTAGAGAGTAAACAATTGAATCACATTAAAATTGCCAACAATGGGGAAATGATATTAAATTAGAGTAAAAGGAAGTTATGCGATGCACACATTAGCTCGTTTTAAAAAATGTACTGCGCATTCATAAAAAGGAATATTTTTGATTACCACAAATAGAACTAGCTTAAAAACACTCGAAAATACGGCATGTCTTTGGTGGCAAATCATTTCTTTCAACACTGAACTGTAAGTAGAAAAATTCCAATTATCTTAACAGAAGTTGTAAACAGTTATTTTTAAAATAAACATATCCGATATAAACACTCTTGAGTCAATGTTCACATTCCACAATGAGTGCATGCATTAACTGATAATTCCGTCTCAAAATGTACTATTTGATGAAATGTGTGGGTGTATTGTGATGAAGAGTACAGGTCGAAATCGCTTATAATGAAAGAGAAGAGATTACTTTATTTGTTCGGTATAACCGAGTGCTCATAAAAAAGAGGTTTATGATAAAAAAAACATTAAATTCTCATACTTGCTTTGCTTGTTTTAAATTTCTCTACGGGGGCAAAGAAATTTGTAAATTTCTTTGAACTGTCTTGTTGTCTTTTTCTTGCGTTATTGATGTCTATCGAGGAATATTCATGGGGCAACACACAACAAATCGTCATTTTCACCCCTGGCTTCGAAAAACGGGTGCAGCTTTTCTGCATATCAAAAGATTGAGTGTTAAAAGACATTGAGTATGAATAAAAAAAATCAATGAAAGCGACGATGATAACGAAAATTGTGGAGAGTTTGAAGCTGAAACCACAAATACACTGTAAAAAAAATTCGGAAACGTTTCTGAGTATATCGTGCAGCTGCGGTTCATGAAATTTTCAAAAACGTTTCTGAGTATTTCGGAATTCTCTTTCTGTAATGTCCGGAAATGGGTCTGAGTATTTCGGAATCCTCCTTCTGTAATGTCCAGAAACGTGTCTGAGTATTTCGGAATCCTCTTTCTATAATTTCCAGAAACGTTTCTGAGTATTTCGGAATCCTCTTTCCGTAATTTCCAGAAATGTTTCTGAGTATTCTGTGCAGCTGTGGTTCATGAAAGTTTCGAAAACGTTTCCGAGTATTTCGGAATTCTCCAAACAATTTCCAAAAACGTTTCTGAAAATTTCGGAATCCTTTTTCCGTGATTTTTTCTAAAAAATAATTCTTTACTATAGTATTGCATGCCATATCAGTTTCAATTCTTTCATATCTAAGAGCAATGAAACAAGCAATTTTAGAATTATTCGTGGATTTTTTTTTTCTGAATTTCTAATGACAAATAGCATGGTTAACAGCATAACATATGCACAGTTATAAATTTTTGAAAATTTATGAAATAATATAGTAGTTTCATTCATAATCACAAAATCGTCGGGGGAGGGAAGGGGAGTACTTTCTCAAAAGTGGGATTGTTTGTTAAACAATATTAAACTTCAGTTTTTCTCTCAATATTTTCAAGACAAAATTATCAACATATTGTATTTTTAATGCAGAACTTAAAAACATATCTTGTATCAAACTTGATAGCTTTTATTTTCGGATAAAATTTGACAGAACTTACCTACACTTTGCGTTCCGAAATTCGTTCACGTCAAGTCAATTTCTTTGACGAACAAAGTGTACCGAAAAGTACCAACAGAGAAATTGATAATTTAAATATGACACCAAAGTTCCCCTGCTGGAACCATTCGGGTTTATTCTTCTGTTCTTGCCCTTTTCCAGTTTATCACAAATATAGATACTTAATCAAAATAGGTTACTGATTTAGAGTGTGCGCAAAATGCATTATATATTTTATTTATTAAAACATTGAACTCTATTACATGATTATTCCATTTCATATATACGAGAGTCCCCCCCCCCCCACACCATAAGAGTGATGGTGCACCCATAAAATGATATAAAGCGCCCCTCACCTTAAAAGAAGCAACCCCTTGAAAATGTCAATGGCACAGTCTGCGTGGTGAACGCCCCTCGTCTTCTCACCATATGTGCATTGCATATTAATAACATAGTATTTAAAAACTGATCACTTTTAAAACGATGACATGAAATAATATTACTTTTTATTTCAGCATGTAAATGCAGCTGTTCCATTTTTGCCACTGACTCATTCCTCCTGAGTGTCCTACATTAAACTAGTATATCCACGAAGGAAATGTTATTTTCGGAACTAATGTCAAGGAATTTTTTTATTGTTAACCACATTTAACATAATGAATAAGCAGATGAATTAATTTCATAACTATGTTCTTACTAATAGATAACATGGTCATTTTATAATGGTATAAATATTTTTAAATGAATGAATAAATTATAATAAAAAAGGATAAATTATACCGGCACATTTTTTGTAAAGCATATTACAATACTAGAAAATATTTGCATTACCATATTTCTAATGAATTAAACAAATGATTTTTTTTTCTTTTTGAACCAAAATGTATGTACATCCAAGTATTTCGAAATAACTTTTCTGTGATTGCTTCTCAAATATAAATCTTACTTCTTTTGCGTAATTAATCAGTTTCAGTTGGTTACAACAAATAGTACACCGCACACATAGGTATGTAGGATAACTTTAAATTAATTCGATAAACCCAAAAACAGTTGCAATTGGAGCCTCATCAAATGCAAATCAACAAAAATATAAATGTATATAACAACATGTTTTAAAATATTCATTAATACTTACAAGTGAACATGAGCGGAAGAAAATCTAAGTACCTCCATTACAACTGAATAAGTAATCCAAAGGGTTTCGTTTCATTAAGTATAAACACGGGTGTTGAAACTATTCACGCTTGAACACACAATATATATCTAATTATGGTCGCATTGAAAATTGTAAAGAAGCAAATGGTTATTAACTAACTTAATAGCTGCGTACATCGTCTAAAAAATCAAAGGCAGTCCAAAATGCAAAGGCGTAAAATTAGTTTCGACACATTTTACTACTCTCTAGACATGAAATAACAAGCAGTCCAATGCTGAACAGTTGCTGACTGCAGCAACCATAGATAAGAAAAAAAGAAGTTCTCATTATTTCCGACTCATTGGCGCCTGTGTTGGAAGGATGAAATAGGTTTCGAAGCGTTGCGTCATCACTTCCGCTTCTAGATATCTTGAAATAACAAAAAGCTTTCTGAATATTGAGGAGTTCGCTATTGGATGAAGGATTCCTACTATTTCGGAAACGTTTCCGATACATCGAGAAACGTTTCCGAAATTTGTTACAGTGTAGGTCAGCTTCAAATTCTCCAATTTTTGTAGTCATCGTCGCTTTCATTGATTTTTTTTATTTGAACTTGCATAAATTACTCGCTTTAAGCGGGGTTTGCTCGTTAAAAGCGAGTTTTGCTCCCATAGACTTAACATTGTACCAACCAAATGGTTTAAATTCCCTCGTTAAAACCGAGTTCTCATTAAATCAGGGCTCGTTATAAGTGAGTTCGACTGTAGTTTACAGTGTTTCCCAACCTCTTTACTTTTGTAGGACTATTTAAGTTCTAAGTCTAAAGAACTCTGACGTCCTCAGGGGCGCCCCAATGGGAGGTCACTGTGACATTCCAAAAATCTTCTCCTTCGGTAAATTTTGTCTGACGATTCATCAAAATTTGGAGTTCCATTCGAAAAATTGAAAATTTCTGTCTTCCCAAAAATTTTAGTTCGGGGCGCTCCTGAACACCCGTGCATTAAGAATTTTTCTGAGAATCAATATCTATTTGTATTAGAATAAATGATAGTGAATGCAAAAAATGAGCTCTCTTATGAGAGTAGTTTGAAGGTGGTATTATAAGATGATAAAATTCAGAGTAATATCTTGTTACTCTTTCTCGAAAGATTTAATCTCTTATTGCAGTGGTGCTTAACTTTCTCCGCCCGAAGGACTCACATCTCGTACTAAAATCATTCTCGCTATCCAGAACACATTTGAAGATTCAAAATGTACTTCATTATTTTCTAAATAACATGGAAAAATATGAAAAAGGAAAGAAAAATTACAAACCAATAATTCTTCTCATTACTTTGATGCTTATTTTATTAATGCATGTTTTTCAGAAACTAATTACTGAATATTTGGGTCCAAAAGTGAAACTATAAACTTCAACCATGATGCATAATTATATGATATTAAAATGTAATATCATTCGACAATGAAATAATAAATAATTGTAAAATGTTTGCCTTTGAATGCATGGAGATATAACGGGTGACCTGGAAGTGGCAACAGACTATGTACTTCATTTTGTAATAGGTAAGATCCGCGAGAACGCACTAGCAGTCAAATCTTTACTGCTCATGTGATCTCGCTGACCCTAGTGGTCCGTTTCCGCTTCTAGTTCACCCACCATTTCTCCGTGGTCAGGATTGTTGCTCGAAGTCACCTCAGTATGTGCTGACCGGGGGGGGGGGGGGTGCCCATCATCCTTCTTTATTAATTTTTCAACGTAAATTTAGTTTCTATGTAAGGTGTAAGAAAACAATTTGTGTGTGTATGTGTAGCTTTTTAAATTATCTCTCAAAGTTAAAAAGAAAAAAAATAATAATTTTTAATAAAGGACCCCCGCCCCCCATATTTAAGTTTTGAAATTGCATTACGTATTTTATTTACTTTTTTATCAAGCAGTGTAACTTTCGGTTTTTCACCTGCTGCTTCTCTCTTAGTTCCGCCATGTCGAAATGGTATCCTGCGGTGAATCTTCTTTTCCTGAAACTTTTTTCTTGTGGCATTGAACTGATCAAAAGCGTCGGAAGTTAACAATCATTTCTCAACACTTTTCATCTCGTTACTGTCAAGTCTTTTATTTAAAGCAATGTGCCATCGGAGATGCGTATAAACAACCTTTACTCAGTTAGAGACCTTATAATAGTATTGGGACTCCTGATTGGCCAGTCGACGCAAATGGGTCAGTCATGTTTTTTCCCTATTCAACGTAATGAACAAATTTCGTTCCTCGGAAGTTATAAATTCACATTTGAATGTTTCAAATTCTCGCCCTCTCCTTTCATAATGTCTAGAAGACATTTTTTGTTTCGAAATGAAAAAATAATTAGAGCGTGCAAAACAAACTATACCGAAGACGGATGATGTTTTCACATGGTAGCCAATCAGCAGTCTCCAAATTTTTGCATGGTCTCTAGCAGAGTAAAGGTTGTTTATATGCATCGGGCATACTGATATCGAATCCTATAAAATGGAGAAAATTGATGCATGAATTCTAACAATAAAGTCATGAAATCAGAAACTGTTTTTATAATAATAAACGAAACGAATGATTCTCAAATCTTGTCACAAAACCATAATATTACTCACTGTTTTGGTATGTTGATTTCTTTCTTTTTTTTTTATGCGTCCAGGCAGGAGCGTCCCAAACTTAAATTTTTTGGGATTGCGGGACTTCTCAATTTGCCAAATGAAACTCCAAATTTCGCCAAATGATGACAGTTTCGTCGAATAGAGCTCAAAATTTTACCGAATGAAACACCGAATTTCGCCGAATGAAACTCTAAATTACAACGAATGGAACTCCAAATTTCGCCGAATTATGATAATTTTGCCGAATAGAACTCCAAATTTTGCGGAATGATGATGATTATGCCGAATCGTCAGGCAGAATTTGACGAAAAAGATCATTTTGGGGAGCTCAAAGTAACCGTCTATAACCTCCCATCAGGTTGCCCTTGCTTCCAGGCTCTGTATTTCTTTTATAAAGTACTGGTTTCACGTAGTTATTGCCCGACATTTAAGGGATCAATTAGGTAACTTGCCCAACCCCCTCCCCCCGCTTTTGAAAACATGTCGCAGTTGTGCATTTGTGTGTGTATTACGTCGTTTTTTTCATCTCAAAATGTATTGGGTATGCACCCTTTTTGCTCCCCTCCCCCTTACATTAAATCGAGTGTTAATGGGTTTAAGCAGGGTTTTATTTCTCAAGAAAGAAGTGTGGGAGCCCTATAGTCTTCAGAACTTCTTTCCATGTGTAAACAGTTTGCATTCCATCTAATGTGTATTTTTTTTTAAATGTTGTAAAATTTAAAAGAAATTAAGCAGCTGAGTTCCCATGTAGGTAGGTGCCTTGCGTACAACAAAAATCTTCTAACATCTAATGTGTAAGAAATGACATTTTTCAGCTTGTGCAACTTTGCCAATGCTTGATGGTAGCTAATTCCTCAGTAACTACAGTGAAACCGCGATTTTACGTTTCTCAGGGGATTGGATTAACGTAAAACGTAAAAAAAGGGAAATGCATAGCAGCAAAACTGATGATGGGACCCGATGGGGAAACGTTGAGTGCAGGAAAAACAGATTCGGACGATTGTATTTCAATAATGACGATGACGTTCATTGTTTAGAACGTTGATTACAGAAAATAATTTAAAAAATAATTCTCATATTTGGGTAAAAAAGCAAGTGATTCCGTAAGCAGGGAGCGTCGAACGCACTTTAAAAAAAAAAAAAAAGAACTCTCACGGAAAATATGTTTCCATAATTGAAGCTTTATGGACTTACTATCACCTTTGGCACTCTTTAAGTAACCATTTCTCATGACTGAACTTGTTGCCTATACTGAGAAAAGCTAAATATTTATGTCTTCTTTGGAACTAAATTCAACAATAGTGAAATATTCTATTTTTTCCAAATGTGCAGTTACCTACTTGAAGTCGATGCAGCCGACGATATCCTCTACATCTTTTAAAACGGCATAAACTGAGCTGTGAAAATTTCTTTGATTTTTAAAATTATTATACTATTTTATGTTTATTTATTTTTTGATTTTTTCATGTCAGTAGTAGAGCTTTTAGAAGAAGAGTTTTTTTTTTCCTCCCCGGTTTCAGTTTTTAATTTGACACATTTTAAGTACCAACTCAATTTTATTAAAATCATACCCAACACTCGATTTGGCTCCAACTCTTATTTTAACTGCAATCCTGTGTTAAATAAAATAAATGGTCCTTAGAAATAAATTTCCAATATTTCTTCATTTTTTTTAAAGCAACTGCAGGTGAATTTTGCGAAACAAAAATTGAAAGTGAACATAAATGCTGTCTTAAGTGTCCCTTTTCGACATTTTGTCGGAATTGGTCATTTATATTTTTAAAGTAATGTAAATTATTGTGAAAGATATGCAATTATTTTTTGCAAAACACTAATTGGAACATTTGGGAACAATATTACACATATTACTATTCACTTGACTTGAGGAATTTCCCGTATCTCTTCTCAGTGAAAAGATTCTATAGTTAAAATTTCAAAGTTTTCGCTTCTGAGAAGATTCATTAATTGTATTCCACGAACATATTGCTTGGACATTGCCCCATTATTTTCCGTAAAATTATAGAAATTATTCGTACTGAGTAAACGTTACGCATAATTACAAAACGCTCTGCATCCTGAGTAATCATGTATGATTTGAAATAACGCAATTAAATAATTGACGGAGTAACATTAATTTCCATTACCGTCCGTTGCGTGCTCAGTTTCTCCAAACAGCCGATTTCATTAACCCAATAAATCCTCGTTAGAATACCGAATTTCCGGCCGGTCATTCCAAGTTTCATACTTTGAAACATTCTCCAACGGTCTTTTATTCATCGCAAAGGATCATCTTAGAGCAGGAGAATCGTTCCGACATTTTGGTTCCAAAACCAACTTGGGATCACTGGTCTGCGTAGTGCAAAAAGCATAGCAGAAAACAAATTTTTAAGTCTTCTGTTGTTTGATTGATGTTTAACTCTTTAGTCTAGTTGAAGATTTCATTACAGTCATTTAGGTTAGCCTTGAACTTAACCATGTTGGTTTGCACTATTTCATATTTTATTAAAAGAAAATGTCCAATGCTACACTCAAGGGAGCACCCCTTCCTTGATCCGAGGCACATCAACTCTCCCTCGGCATATTTTCCATGCTGATGTTCCAAAAACGAATTGAATTCTGGAAAACTCAATTGTGGCCCATCTCTTCATACTTTAGAGATAGGGATCGGAACTTAGTGCCATAATTTTTTTGAAATTTCAAAAAACCATATTTTAGGCGATCGAACGGGGTTCTGGGGTTTTCCCCGGGAAATTTTTTGAATTCGAAGTCCAAAGAATACTGTTGCAAGACACCTTTGATGGCTTTAGGGTAAAGGATGGGGCTTAGAGCACTTCTCCGAAAGTTTTAAGAAATTAAAGTTCCAAAACGTTACAATAAGAGACTTACAAAAGCTTTCGAATGCAATAAACAAGAGGAAATCCTAAACACTCTTAGAACCAAAATGTCGGATAAGTTGATTTGTCTTTTATCTAATTCATCTGGCATCGCAAGTGACTTGACGAGTTTTCTCAACGAATATTCATCTGTTACGTAGGAGGTCAAACTCGAAACTAGTTTCTCATTCTTTTTCGAGTCAAGGTTTTCTTTCCTTCTGGTTGACCTCCGCTTCATCTTTGGAATTTCAAGGCGCCAATCGATACATGAGGGATTGTTTCCTCCCGCCTATTATTTTAAGTTTCGGTTATTGTTACATTAGTGACTGGGTGCAAAAGAACACTACTTCATCATAAGCGTTTGACTTGTAAAATCATCCTTATTCGTCGCCGTGTTGAAAGTGTGTCAACCCTCTATTGTATTATATTGGAATATTTCATTAAAAAAAACATATTTGTTGCAAGTAAAAAAAAATTATATTTATTTTAAATCTGTGAACATGTAAGTTTCTGCAATCATCGGAATATGTTTTTTACTTCCTTTTACAAAAAAGGAAGTATTGTATTCGCAAAAAAAATTTCACTCAAAATTCGGCCTAAATTTCCATTTTGTTCACCCCCGAATTAATGTTTTTTTTTTTTTTTTCCAACCCGACCACACGCGGATAAGTGCCTAAGAACGTATAACACCCGAAATATCCGTTTTGACATTCCCCTAGTCAATTACAACGACTTTTCTCGTGACGTCCGTATGTACGTATGTGCGGATATGCGTATGTATGTCTAAAGTTCGGACTTCCTTAAAAAACCCTTAAGAAACCCTTAATTTCATCAAGTAAAATTAAAATCCCTAAAAAACCCTTAAAAAGTCCTTAATTTCTGAAAATTTCCTTATTTTTTAAAAAAACTGTATCAAGTTTGGTCCCTTTTTTCTCTTTTTTCCCCTCTTCAAATCTTTATCCTCCGCGATATCTGCCGAAAACGTATGTTTGGAGACATGCCAACCACGTTAAACACGTGCTTCGCCGAAAATTGCTTCCCTTGTTTGAGATTGCAATCTTTTTGCATCCTGCAAATATTTCAATATTTTTAAATGTTGGAAGGTTTTTTTACCATATTACCTACTTTATTTCTATTTATTTTTTTCATTATTTCAATAATAATTTTATTACTTAAATTTATTTTAGAAAAAATGCAAAAGACGATCGAAAAAATGTGGTCCAACTCCCAGTCTATGATTGTATTTAAACTTGGCATGGTTACTGTTTTTACGTATTTAAGAAAGCTTTCAAAATATTTTTGATGAATCTCTTATGGTTTAGGTTAGGCTTAACGGCCTGTAATTTTTTTTGGAATTTCACAATTAAATGAAGAGCTTCAGTTTTTTTTTTAAATCTTGAAAAAGGAATTATGAGTTTTTTTAAACCATATTATGCGTTCCAATGCAAGGAGAAAGGATAATTATATATATATATATACAGTCGACGCTCATTATAACGACCACACATTATAAAGACCGTCCCATTATAACGACCAGTGGTAAGAGTCCCAACTTTATTCCTATGAACACTACGTTAATTTGCCTTCGTTATAACGACCGTTCTGTATCGTCTAATCCAATACAACGACCGAATTCAGCGGACGCTATTTCTGGTGTTCTTCCCAATAAAACAAATTTGTAGCTTGAAATGGCCTTGATTATTGTTTACAGACATCTGCCTGAAGTTTTCAATGTCAAATCCAACTTTGAAAGGGGGTGCGGGGGGGGGGGGGGATTACCATTCACCGCAGGTAGCACAAAAAAAATAATAATGGGGGGGGGGGGGAATGGAGAAATTTCCAGATTAATAAGAAAAGGGAGTTGACAGATGTGTTGGTAGTTTGGTGTTTGAATCTAGCGGTTTTTAAGATGTGCGGTTCTCGAGGGACTTTTAAATGTTTCTTTGAAAAGCAAAGAAAAAAAAAACAATTTATCACCTATATCTGAAACGGAAAATAATGTTTTGCAAAAATCACGTCTGCTAAAAAGGCAAACATCTGTTTCTGGTTTTATCTTCAGAAAATGTAGTGGTAGCACTAGTAATAGCAGATTTGTAAGTGTGTAACATTTTCCTCCCTATATTTTCTACTTTAAAATTTCTTTAATGTTCCGTCATAGTATTTTGCACACGATTTTTCTAAAAAATTCCTACGATAAAAATAATTTGGGCATTTAACTGGAATGTTTGAAAAAGTACTATTTTTTTTATGGAACAACGGGGCATGCATGATGACTGTGTATATTTTTTTAAATTATACCTCTTATAACGACCACTCGTTATAAAGACCTTTTTCTCTAGGACGGAGATGGTCGTTATATCGAGCGTCGACTGTATATATATATATATATATATATATATATATATATATATATATATATATATAACTCTAATTAGGGTCTTGTCGCAACTCGTGACTGCGAGAAACATAATTTGAATTCAAAGTTTCAGAATTTAAATTAGAGTTGATTGGACGAAGAGGGTCACAGGTTTTTTTTTTTTTTTAGTATATTTCTTTGGATTTTTCCCCTGCGCAAACTGTAAAAAACGAGTAAAAGGAACATTCATCGCCTGCCGTATATTGTTTCAACGGATGCAAAACCCATGACTAAACGCTAAACGTTCCATTCAATTCGTCAAACCTTTTATTATTGTTGTAGTTGATTTCTTTACAACTAAAACCGCATCCGCCGAGTGATTATTTTCACTAAATACAAGTTAGTAAGTGCCTGGAATGCTTGGTTGCGCACGACAGCACTTTTTATTTCAATGACGTTTTAATTTTAAACAATAGAACCTGGTGGTACGATGGTTGCATGACGTCATGAAATTGGATAGTTTAATCAATTTTCGAAAGGGTTTCACGCCCACAAGGACCATTTGAGAAGTTTTAATTGCACTAATGTTTTAATGTTTAACGTCTGCTTTTATTAATTACCCGCACGGCTTTGCCCGTAGTAGAAAATAAAAAGGTCATTTGATTCGGCTGTATATTTACAAATAATGGAAATTTTGTTTCTGGGTAATCTACAACGTGCCTTATTTTTCTACAACCATAAAAACATGAAAAAACTTAATTTCCCTGCAGAATTTTTATTTTTTGTGGTCAGCATATCGTACGAACTTTCGAGTTTCTTTTTACTTAAATACAAGCAGCGAACATTTTACTCCGCAAATTAACAGTATAGTTCAGCAAAAATTCTACAAAGTAATAACAACTAACCTAGCAATGTTTAGATTTGTGAGTGTACGTAGCATAAGTTTTACAAACAAATCTCACTGCCGTGTGCAGGCAGGGGCGGCATTTCAGCATTTCATTTGGGGGGTCGAGTTTCTTAAATATGTATTACCACAGTGCGGTACAAAACACACATTAGCTAACAGGGAGTGGTCATAAAATCGGTTTACTATGAATAAAAATTTGTGTTTGGAAACTATTAAAATTTTTATTCATTTTCTAATAAGTTATCATACAAAACATCTCGATACTAAAGTTTTTATCCCTCTTGGAAAAGTTTTAATGCATGATTTTTGGAATTCGGAAGAGCAGGAAATCGTGTTAGTACTAATCTGTCAGTACCTAGTGTCGTGCTGTTTTGCCAGTATATCTAAATAGAATTTTTTTTCGCCCATTGTGTTTCGAAAATAATTCTCTAACCTCCTGAGACAAAAAAATCTTTCTCTATTAGCTGAGCTGATTAGAATAGTTAAAAAATAATTGAAGTAACAAAGTTATGTATGAAAACACTTTTTATATCATGCTCTTCAAAATCACCCAGGCAACTTCAAAAATTGTGAGAGGCTTAAGTTTTCATCATTGAATAATCTAGTCTCGTCGGCGCTCTCAGCTTCAATGAGATGTCATCTGCATCCAGCTCTGTTATTCACTATTCCAGACTGATGAGTCCATAACAAGAACGAAACTGCAGTCTCTGGATGTGATAACCGGTCTGTCGGTATATTGCAAACTAAGGGTAGCGGATTGAAAATGTTTTGATAGAGTAAAGCATTTTTCAAACAAATTGAATAAAAATTCAAACGAAGTCATACATGGTAAAGGGCATGAGCTTTTTCACCATTGAAAGAATCGTTTTGCAATAATTCTTACAGTCGTTAAATCACTGCTTTGAAGTTATAGAGAAATAATTTTATGGTTTTAACTCTTGAAGACCATCTTCTGTCACGTCGAGATCGCATAATTTTAGAGCCCCATAAAAGGTATTTGTTGATATGTTTTTTTTTTTAATTCAATAATCACATGCATTTTTAAGAAGTTTCTATGAAAGCATATACTAATGCATTGAGCAGCTGAAACGTGTTTCTAGCAGAATAAAGCGATAAACACTCATCAAATAAATATACACTTAAAAAATGAGCGTAAAAGTGATTGTAAAATATCAAGGAATGTTCTTGTGAAAACCATACAGCCACACCACTTTGCACGAGCCTCTCATATTGGACATACCATCGTTACACTGGGCACACAAGTATGAAATATTTAGCCAAAATGAGAAAATGTCTTGTTTAGTTAAAATTAACCATGGTTCTCTATCAGTTTTCTATGTTCTGAAAAGGCCGGAAAATACTTCATGAATTTAAGTCATCATCCAAATAACGAAAAACACTTTTTCTAGTCTGGGAATAGGTCGAGTTTCATCAAATATTTACTGAGAACCAGCGAGATTTTTTAAAATGAACATTGATTTCCAATTTACATAAAATGAATTCACCCATTTTCTATCATTCTGCTCTTAAAATTTGGGGGTGCAACCGCCCCCTCTTGACCCCCCTATTTGCCGCCCCTGTGTGCAGGTAAAGGGCAGTAACTGTTTTTTTTTTTTTTTTTTTTGAGCAATCACGATTGCTTATTGTTCTCACTTGACTGTTTTGATGTGCTATCATTTTATTTTAACTCCTGCACACACTGCAGCATTACCGTCGACCGGCTCCTCACGATGCTGCTCCTATAGCGAAAATCGTCTCCAGGTTGCATCCATATGCTACACACACGCGCATGCACACACAACTACATACACACAAATACATATACCTACACACACATACACATATACCTACACACACTCAAACACATACATACACACACACGCATACATACAGACACCTACACATATATACAGACACCTTCACCTACACACAACTACCCACACACTCATCACACTCATGCCTACACACTCAACACATTCATGCCTGCACACATACACATTCCCCACCACACACAAACACTCATACACACAACTACCCACACACTCATACCTGCACACAGACACAAACACACATGCCTACACACACATACACATACCCCTACACACAAACACACATACCCCCACACACATAAACACACATGCCTACATACACACACACACTCGTGATTGCGAAAAACATAATTTGAATTCAAGAGATTAAAATTCAAACTATTATTATTATTATTATTTTTTTTTATATTTATTTATTTATTTATTTTTTTTTTTTTTTTGCATTCTTGTTATCTATTGTACGTTTGCTTTATTGTACAAGCTTGCTTATTTCGTTTCCGCTGAAAAAAAGGCGCGAAAAAACGTCAAATTCCAAGATTTTTCGATGGTTAATATTGAATCCGGCAGACATTTCTTCAAATATCTCAAAAATTCATTTCTGCAGATACTGCCGTTACATTCGGCAGTATAGCCATTCATCATTCGTTCACTACCGCCGGTTCCCTATGGTAAAGCTTGACCACGAAAAGAAGGCGGATGACCTTGAAGCGAAATATCATATGTATCGTTTGTACAGGGTGCGGAGAAAGTTCCCACAATTTTCTTTAAAACGTTTTTTTGGCGTTAAAATCGTATGTCTGCGATTTATTTGGCACATATTGTTTATTGGCATTAAAAGTGTTTGAGGTTTAATCATGTGTTCTTTGTTAGTTCATTGAGTTAGTGAGCTATGAATCGTGAAAATGTGCGTGACACTGTCGTTGAATTACACAAGAAGGGAATGAAAAAAAAGGGAATGAAAACAGCCGATATTATTCGAACGACTGGATTCAAGAGTAAAACAGTCGATGACGCTGTGAAACGCTACAAGGAGACTGGAGGGACTGCCGACCGTCCACGGAGTGGTCGTCCAACCACTGCAAAATGCCTGGAATGAGATAAAGGTGGATGCATGGCTCCGTAAATGTATCGAAGCCCAAATAGGGAAGTTTTCGATTTTTCAATTTTATTTTTATATGATAGAGTAACATGTATGACATCATAGGTGAAAAAATTTTTGCGATACGATTAGTAGTTTTTTTTTAATTAATTTTTAAAGTTCAAGTGCTTGTGACTTCAAACGGCATAGGAAGTGACGTCATTCGCTTTTCCGATAGGGGAGAAGCCGAAGGTCACGCATTCGACTTCGAAGAAGAAACGTAAAAGGCTTATCTCCTCGCATTTAATTCCTCGCGTTTCTGGAACATTAAACCTCTCATCCTCTCGGAAATATTCGAATATCATCATTGATGTTACTTGAGGAAGATTATTTAGATTGTGCCGGTCTCCATAGTGTGTTCAAAAGGATTATTGAATTTCTAAAAAATAAAAATTTCAGCGCGCTCAAAATGTCCCTAGCGAAAACAAGGGATCTTCGGCGGAAGGCTGCCCATTCGCGCCCTGTGACGTAGGCTCGTGACGTTTCAGAAGAGCGCACTTTTGCGCGTGGATTTTTAAAAATTCATTAAAAATCAACCACGGTGTTTTAAAATTCGGCGATAGTGAATTTTTTAGTTTGAGGGTCAATTAACAATATCCAATAGCCGAAATATGAACATTTAATAGGTTGCAACTTCCCTATTGTTATAATTTTTTTTTGTTTAATGTTATTATTATTGTTTCAATAAAGAGTTTTTATTGCTTTAACTTGTTGATTTGTTGAATTATGTGTTAGTTACAGCCTATTGAAATGTCGAATAAAATTGTGGGAACTTTCTCCGCACCCTAGAATCTGCCAGAAAGCACCGAATAGTAAGAGGCATGGTCTTGCTAATCCTATCTATAACAAAATAATAAAAAACAACCTGTTACAAATGATGTGGTCAAGCTATACCAAAAGGTTCAAACCGTTGCATGTCCTGCTGAATCTGTTTTCTTCGCCCTCGAAATAAGCACCTTAATGCTCTTTAAATCTGTCTAAGATGAACATCAATTTCTCGAATACTAATTTTGAGAGACATCCTGCGGTCTATTTTTCTGCACTTTTTAATAGCGTTTCAAACCAATAAAATCTGTCAGCTATCATCGTGTCCTTCTCCTTTGCTCTGAGAAGCTTGTGAAACTCTTGGCTTTGGGAATGGATATTGTAAAACATTTTAGAGATCAGTAGTTTTGAAAATCGGTTTTTAATTAATGGCAAACGCGTGTACGTGCAACTAATTAGTTACCAGCAAAGTTGTTGTTAAAACTACAAAAATATGCTTAATATTAAGTGTGGAAAATTCAACTATTTCTGGATGTTTATTTTTTTTTATTTTATTTTATTTTATTTATTTATTTTTTTTTCTTTTGTTGATTTATTACTCTTCACATGTAATTGTTCAAAGTCAAGGGTTTGTTGAAAGATTTACTACCGGAAGACATCTCGTTTAGTCCCTCACTTCAAGCTCAACTGTCTTTTGCTGTCAAGGTCGTTTTCAACTGACCTTCAGGCTTGAATGTCTTGAACAGATCGTTGTAAAGAACTTGCTTCCAATTCAGGTCGATTTACCCGCGAAGTAATAGTCGCATCAAAGATGATGCGATTCTTAAATTAGAGTTAATTATTGCGTTTGAAGTGGAAAAGATAGACTGTCACCCAGAGTGTGATAAAAGGCGTTTTTGTTTTCTCCTGGAAACACACCCTAGCATTGAAGGTCCTGATATGACAGCTGATCTTTTAGACTTCACAAACGAATATTTTTATCAACGGTTATATTCATTAGCAATGTCTCATAAGCTTTGGTGAGCCATTTTTTTTCACATGGGGCACATAGGAGTGAAAAAATTGTAAAAATAATCCCTAGGAAAAAGGACCAATTTTGAGGATTTTTTAAATTTTAAATGTACATTCACGAATTATTATATGTTAAGTACATTCATGAATAACGTACTTTTTCGTGTATGATAAAAGCTAGGTTTCTCTCTCTCTCTCTTTTTTTTTCAAGATACAATCTAGGTTCTTTTATAATTTGCCAATGAGAGCCCAGACTCCGTCCAGTATCAAAGAAGATTTTTTCCCAAAAGGAAGAAAATATAAAAGGAAAAATTATTATGTTCGCAGTTTTTTGCTATTCTGTAACTACTTGTACTTGTAGGAATTGTGTAGTTGGAATAGTTAAGATTGGAAGCTTTTTTTTTTTTTTTGAAACTTGAATTGAATTTGGTTCCGTTATACATTGGGTCTTTTAAACAAAACAAATACAAAAAAAAGGAAGAAAGGAAAAGAAAAACTCTGGAAGTAATGTAGGCCATCTTTTGAAGCAGTCTAAAAAGATATTTTTTTTTCTAGATTGTGCATGTAAAAAAACACCCTTTTTAACTCAGCCCCGGAAAAAAAAATAAAGTAACTTCCGTGGGGGAAACCTGTAAAATCTTCTATATTTTTAGCTCTAAGTGAACAAAATACGTTCTGAAGTTAATACTAATTGCAAGTTTTGACTGAAATTTGTTCCAATTTCGTACTGGTTTTGATTATTACTCTGCTGAAATGAATCCTGAGTCAGTTCTCTAATTGTCCCTCCAACCCTTTTGCCATTCTTACACAATTTATTTGATTTCTTTATACTCATTTTATTTTTGTTTTTTTATTCAATTTGACCTACATTTCAATTACCGATATCTTGAAACCTGAAATATTCGTTCTAATCAAGTTAATCGTTCTCTCTGTTCATGCAATTATGAATGTATGTAAGTAAGGTGTCAATGATCCAAATTACCTGGTTAAAATCATTTTTTTCCTTAAATCATTACTGGTGACCATAGCTAGATAATATAGACACATGCGTGCACGTTGCTACATTTGCTGTAGATATGTGCATTGGCTGAAAATTGTTAATCTTAATATATAAAAATCAATGTCCTGAGATGACATATATATATATATATATATATATATATATATATATATATATATATATATATATATATATATATATATATATATATATATCAACGCACAGCCGAAAGCGCTGATACCTCAGGCTTGAAATTTGGCAGGCATGTCCGCATGATTACGAAAGTAACCACTAAGATAGGATTTTTCGAAATCTCAACAGACTCCTACTACACAATTCCTACACGTACAAGTAGTTACAGAATAGCAAAAAACTGCGAACATAATATATTTTTCCTTTTATATTTTCTTCCTTTTGGGAAAAAATCTTCTTTGATACTGGACGGAGTCTGGGCTCTCATTGGCAAATTATAAAAGAACCTAGATTGTATCTTGAAAAAAAAGAGAGAGCGAGAGAAACCTAGCTTTTATCATACACGAAAAAGTACGTTATTCATGAATGTACTTAACATATAATAATTCTTGAATGTACATTTAAACATTTAAAAAATCCTCAAAATTGGTCCTTTTTCCTAGGGATTATTTTTACAATTTTTTCACTCCTATGTGCCCCATGTGAAAAAAAGTGGCTCACCAAAGCTTATGAGACATTGCTAATGAATATAACCGTTGATAAAAATATTCGTTTGTGAAGTCTAAAAGATCAGCTATCATATCAGGACCTTCAATGCTAGGGTGTGTTTCCAGGAGAAAACAAAAACGCCTTTTATCACACTCTGGGTGACAGTCTATCTTTTCCACTTCAAACGCAATAATTAACTCTAATTTAAGAATCGCATCATCTTTGATGTGACTATTACTTCGCGGGTAAATCGACCTGAATTGGAAGCAAGTTCTTTACAACGATCTGTTCAAGAGAACTCTCTCTAGCTGTATGGTACAATAACACCCCATTTTTACTAACACTAAACTGTCAACTGTCAAATTGTTCTTTTTTCATGGCTGCCAACAATTTATGGAAAAAATGGTGGCAAATTCAAATCTTGCGTTAATTTTGAGACACCCCTAGTAAAAATGACCGGCTTCTGCCACCTTAGAAAAAAGCCGGTACCGCCTTCAGCCGTCTTGCTGCAAGCCGGTACCGCCTTCAGCCGTCTTGCTGCAAGCCGGTACCGCCTTCAGCCGTCTTGCTGCTAGCCGGTACCGCCTTCAGCCGTCTTGCTGCTAGCCGGTACCACCTTCAGCCGTCTTGCTGCTAGCCGGTACTGCCTTCAGCTTGAAGCTGGTACCGTCTTTGACCACCTAACTTGAAGACTGTCAAAGGCAGTACTAGCTTCAGGCAAGATGGTTCTATCACCTTTACAGCCTTTGACTGCCTTGATCAAAGCCGGTATCAACTTTCACCCCAATTGGTGAAGGCTGTCATTGCTCAATGCCACATTGTACCAAAGAGGAAAATCTACAGTTAAGTACCGATGACAATTTGAAAGATCAAGCAAGCAATACTAATTTGGTTAATGATACAAAAAAAAAATTCCATTCGGTACCATCAAATCAGACAAAATATTGAAATTCTTGTCAAAAGGCACACGGCAACTAAACTTTGATTGCATACTTGCATACTTTTTATGATATTATACGTGCAGAATATTGATAGCGATAAGATTAAAATTTTTGTTCGTATAACTTCTTTGTTTTTTCACTATTCTGCAAACATAATAATAAAACATTATTTAAACTAATAAGATGCCAATTATAAGTAATGGATAAAAAATAAAATTACTTTTTTTCCCTAAAATAAACAAAAAAGTGTCAGATTGTGATTGTCTAGTTTCTTTTGGGTAGGATTTTTTTTTTAAAGCATTTTCTAAAGAAGGGATGTTATCACATTTTCGATACCTGAAATTGAAATCACTCACTGCATTTATAAAGTAAGTAATATATTTCATCGAAGAGGTTTATGATATGTAATCATATAAGCAGTTTATGAAACCATTAAAGAGGTAAGACTCTAAATGCTAAAAAATTTGTAAATGTGTCAACATGTGCAACAGGAAGAATTAACTGACTATCGATGTCAACTACACTTAATGTGGTTCAAATAATGATTTTTAGGCATGCATTCATGTTCCTAATTTAACACAGCATTTAGAAAAAGACAAAATACTGAGAAAACAAATTATGCATCAAATATGATAGTGCAGTGAAGGGCTACAAGACCAAACGGAGGCTTGTTAGCATTTGAACACTTTTATTTATATTTTAAAACAATGTAAATTATTGTAGGACAAAGGTAAATCAAAAAACATTTAGTTTTAATTTTTAAATGTTATTAGTGCAGTATGATTTTCACAGCTCTCTTTACAGGGCTGCTTGTTGTCTACAAACGAGCCGAGCAACCATGAAGAGCAAACGTAAACAAACAAATTCGTTAATAAATAAACTGGTGCCATTTAAGTTTTTCTTGAGCTAAAAGATGGCGAAAGAAATAAAAACTTTTGCAACATTTTATTTTGTGTTCAAACTTAAACATATTCTTACTTAAATTTTAATTATTTTCCATGAAAATCATTAGCATTTCTTTGAAACAATTTTGTTGAAGAGCCTTACAAATTTAAAATTTATAGATTTGCGGTGATGTATCCACACTCTCCCGAGTATTCGTACTCCTTCAGGTAATTACCTACTCCTACTTCTTCCGCAAAAATAGAATGTTGTGTCTACGGCATGCCGGCATGGAGATTTGACTTTCCAACTTGTGTGAGTCACAGAACGGCTTGTTTTCACTGTATCGTTATCGAACATCGTTATTTTTTTAGTGTTTATTCAATCTCTACACACCCATATCTCTACAATGGGAAACAGGCATGATAGCTAAATAATATAGACGCACGCCGTTCGCAGATACATTTGATGCTGTGCAGTTACGTTTGCGGTCTATAAATATATATGCTCACAAGCACACAGATACAAGCGTTATGACAACACTCATTGAAATGGATTCGGTCAAAATATATGTTTGGTTGCCTACCAATATGCTCGGGTAAATACATACATACAGACTTTGTGGAAAAAAACCCAAATTCAATTAGAGATAATTAAAAACAAAATTTATGTTGAAATTTCAGTGATAATTTTTCACGACAAAAATACTGCTTTTCTTTCTATAAGGAAGTAAAAGTGGCTACTCCTTATGTCATCAGAAAAGGGTAAAAAATTAATTTGAAGGAATTTTCCGGGTAACCCGAGGTGGAATGAGCCCCAATTACCTTGGATTTTCAAGCTCTATTGTACATAAAGAAGGTCTGTGCTCAGCAGTGTCTACTCACCATTCATTTGAAGTCGACACACACACTCAGGACAGGATTGATCTGAGGAAGACATGCTCTACTGAGATGGCGAAACGAAAAATCTCGAAGGGGCAGAACAACCAAAAAGCCCTGCTTGGGGCCAACGGGAGTTCCCCCGTGACCGCGGCGTCCCTTCCCCTTCACGCCGGCAGTAATTCCAGCCAAGACATGACGAAGAATGATGACTCGCAAAGCCATTGCTCGTTTACATCAGCATACTCCGACGATGAGATGGAAGACTACCCAACACTCGAAGCCACATACAAGGATTTAGGCATCGCATGGTCAGGAATAGGTGAGACTGTTAACAAGTCATGATATGCAATTTTTGAAGGACTTAAAACAAAAACTCGTAACTGCAGGAAATAGGATAAAAAGTTTCTTACGACGAAATCGCCAAAGGAGATGCGGTACTACTGAAGAGAGTCATGTTCAGACACATGCATAACCCAGAAAATATTACTACAGCAGCACCAGGAGGCAGAGATCCTGCTCAAGAAGGTCGCCCATTTGGAAGAGGAAAACAAGATCCTTCACCAAAAGCTGAGCGGCGCCTCTAGCCAAAAGAAAAGAAAACCGGTCGTGCTTATCAACGCTGCCAATCCTAAGACCGTTATCGAGGAAATCAAGAAAAAGAACCCTGAAGAGGATTTTCATCAGGGAGGAGGATCATTACCCCCTCTTCCGAAAATGGCCAAGTTGAAGTGGAGAACTACGCTAAAGATCATGCTATCGACTTCCACACCCCAACCATCGCCTATATCCCTCCAACCCGTGTCGTAGTTAAAGGACTCCCATCTGACATTGGCCAGGAGGATATCAAATCTGCATTCTGGCAACTTCAGCAAGACGTGATTCACGTACTCCAATTCATCAACCGGAAAGGCCCTCTCCCTATCTTCTGCGTACATCTCAGGAAACTCGAAAGCAGAGAAGAGGACATTTTTTTACGAAAAGAATGAAAGTCGGGGATTTCATCGCCCATCTGGAGAAGCTGCATACCCGTCGTGGCCCACTCCAATGTTTCCGTTGCCAAAGGTAGGGGCACTGCTCCTACACCTACATCACGGAAAGGTGCGTCTTCTGCGCCGGCCCTCACCGACTGCAAGACTGCCCCAATAAAGAAAAAGGTCCCTTCTGCACCAACTGCGGATTGGCTCATCCCGCCAGAACTCTCGACTGCCCTTGGTGCCCCCAGATGAAGATGCGCTCCTGCCTGACTTCCGTACGCAACCCTGGGGAGAAAAGCTCCCCTATCCCTAAGAATGACTTGGTACTGATGCAGCTTGGCTGCTCCCTTCGGGCGCTTGACTCCCTCCTCCGGTGAGAAATGCTCACTAACTTACTGCCCCGTTCGCGGGGACGCAATGTAGCTTCGGCGTTTTGCGTTATACAAAGATTTACTTCCTTCAGTTTTGGGGTAAAAGAGCTCGCCTCTGTAGGCAAATTCAAAGACTGACCAACCGACCAGCAGTGTCTAAATCTGTCTTGTTAATATTTTTCCGACCGTTGTTAGAAGTTCCTGAAATAACTGTTGCACATTCCTGTTGGCTTACAACAGCAAGCTAAACTCTTTAGTGTTTTCATTATTGGTATAAAAGTAATATTAATCTGATTGCTTTGAAATTGTATTTATTGTATTCTTTAAACCTAATATAATTTTTTTTTTACATTCTTTTTAAAATTAAAGTATATTTTCCCCCAATTGGGGGAACTAAGTGTCCTGTTTGCATTTAGTTGTTGCTTTTTAATCTATTGTTGCTAAATGTCACAATGTTGTATGTAATCTCAGTATTGTATGAGATTACCCTAAGCACCACCTTGTTTTTTATTATATTTGGGATTATATAACCGCTTTGCATTTGAATCCATCTTCTTCAAATCTTAAAATACAATAGTAAAAATCATATACTTAGGCAGGGTAAAATAGGAATTGTTTTGTGAGATGCATTAAAACTGTAACCTTTTGTGTTATTTGCATAAGCTTTATCCTTGTCATTAGTATAGTAAGCTGGCGGTTTTTGGGCAGGCGGTAACGGTCAATGCCGGCTTTCATTGCCTTAGCCGGCTGAAGCCGGTCTCTACCGTCTTGGTCTTAAGACGGTTAAAGCCGGTCGTTACCATCTGAGATAAAGACGGTCAAAGCCGGCATTGACCGTCTTTTGCCGCCTGTCCAAAAACCGCCTTTAAGGCGGTAAAAGCTGGTCATTTTCACTAGGGACCCTTTATATATTGTATGTATGTCTAAGTTTCTTCTCCAGAACGACAGTGAACTGACCATCGTTCGGGAGAAATTAATTAAAACCCCTTAATTTCTGCGAAATTCAAACCTGTCATTGAAATTTAAATCCCTTATTTTCGAAGGTTTTCCTCCATTCAAATCATTATTCAGTACTTCATCTCAACTTTTGGTCGATAGCGAATTTTAAATTTGATATTGTTTTTGTTTCTCACGTGGTTCTTCGAGGCTTTTCTCAAGTCAAATAATAATGTTTCTGGCTTTTGCTTTCATTTTTTCAAAACTAGAAACGAAATTTTTAAGAACATCATCACAGGCGGACTATCCTTTTGAATTTAGAAGAGTGCAGTTTCCTGTAAAAGTTTGCTTTGCAATAACCGTTAATAAGTCACAAGAGGACAGACATTAAAAATAGCAGGGATCGATTTAAGAGAAGACTTTTTTTCACACGACCAATTTTATGTAGCTTGCTCCAAAGTCAGTTAATCAAGCAGCTTAATAATTTTAGCACCAGAAAAAAAAAAAAAAAAAAAAAAACTAAAAATGCTCCATACAAAGTAGTTTTTCCCTTAAACATAGGTATAACAATAAAATGTGGATGGCCTGTGTTTGCAAACATAATCAATACTTTATAAGGATCGTTAATGACAGTTAAAGATCGGTTAAGGACAAGGGCATATATATAAGGAGTCCAGGGGCCCCGGGATCCTCCCAAAATTAGAAAAATATATAGGTAATAAGTAATTATTATAGGGGATTTTCGAAACCAGGTGCACCAAGCATTGTTAACCCCTGCTAATTCCATTACCCGAGCAATGCCGGGTACGGGAATGCTAGTAATCTTATATTATTAAAAACTGAGCGTATGTACCTATGTATGTAAAGCGTGTCCCAAAATTAATGCAAGATTTGAATTTGCCGCCACTTTTGCAATAAATGGTTGGCAACCCTGAAAAAAGGACAATTTGACAGCTGAGAGTTTAGGGTAATCAAAAATGGAGCGTTATACGATACAATAACGCGCTTTCATTATTGAACAATTGTTTTAAAAATAATGAAAGTTGAGACTGGTCAAGCAGTTACTGTTATTGGCGCTCGGTATCGCAACACGGTAATGCACGGGTGGTTGTGGGCTTGTTGACACAGACCTTTGAATTCAAATAACCCCATAAGAAGAAATTTAAAAATGTTAAATCACACGATCTAGGGTGCCAATTCTGATGACCGAAATGAGAGAGTACGCGACTAGGAAATGCCTTATGCAGTAATTGAAATGTTTCACTCTCTCTAGCTGTATGGTACAATAACACCCCATTTTTACTAACACTAAACTCTCAACTGTCAAATTGTTCTTTTTTCATGGCTGCCAACAATTTATGGAAAAAATGGTGGCAAATTCAAATCTTGCGTTAATTTTGAGACACCCTTTATATATTGTATGTATGTCTAAGTTTCTTCTCCAGAACGACAGTGAACTGACCATCGAACCAGGTTTTGGTGGATTCGTAATTTTCCCGTCTTCATGCTTGGTTATTTAACATAATCATCCGATAATAATTAGCGGAGATATCAATTCGCAACTCCAACGAACTATAGGGGGCACTGCAGTCACTGTCTAATGGCCGACTTAAAAACTAAAACAAACGCATGTGGTAACGAAGAAAATGCTAAAAGTGTTGTGATTTTTGTTGTTATGTATGATTTTTTCGCTTTATTCATTTGAAAAGATTTTTCAAAGTCTTTTGGTTATTCTGACCCATATAGAAAGAGATTAGAAACCAAAAAGTATTACGAAAGTAAACAATTAATGCAGAACACACAGTAAGTTGTTCTGAAGCAGCCATTTTCACGATGTTGAATTCGGAATTCATAAATTTTTGGTTCGCTTCGAACGGCATTTTCATTTTGTACCGTTTTTTCTATACATTAGTACATATTAAGTTCAGTTTCGTGACATTTCCGGCATTTGTTGACATTTTTGTCACGTAGTGCACATACGTGGCAGACTGTCAAGAGTAACGTTTAACAATAGATAATTTATTTCTATGACTATATGATTGGATATCCAAAGAAATCATGCATTTAATTCATTCGTCATGGAAATGATTTACCTGATATGCAAAATCTTGTCAAGATACATTATTCTTTCACACAATTTTAAAACCATAACCCTATAAACAGATTTTTGGCGAACTTTTATTTTTTATTGTTCAAATTCTTAACGTTCTTTCTGGATTTTTCAATCTGTTCTGCGATAAATATTTTCAAGAAAATTTATTTGCATACTGTCTATTTCAGTAGGATACTGTAGTAACAAAGGTTATTTAAATCATTTATGTGGAATTGGGTTAAGGAAAAGTGTCCAGTCAATGTTGTTAAGTTCGTTTTTTTTTTCATCGAATTGAAAAACTGATATTTATTCAAATTCACTCAGAACAAAATAAATAAAATGTGTACTCACAGTTTATATATGGTGGTAGTTTTCTTTTCAGTTGATTGACCATTATTTCTTTTTACTTATCGAATTCTGTAATCTTACTATCATTTTATTCCACTCATGATAAAAATTAAAAATGGTTTAACTAAAAACGCGAAATCTCGCCAAGGCTACTTTGCTCGCACAATACTAACACTATAACCCTAAACAAATTTGGCGAAACCTTTTAGCTGAGAATAAAAGCAATAAAGTAAATTCTTTCTCGGTTAAACATTTTTCATTTTGTTCTACGATAATAAATTCAAGAAAATATTTTGCATACTGTCCATTCCAACTAAATGCTGCTGTAAAATATGATTAGTTAAATTAATTTAAGATTAAAAAAAACTCATATTCTTACAAATTCATACAAAACAATAAAAAAATTTTACCTGGTATAACGTTATCCAATTTTGTTAATCCAGAGTTTTCTTGTTTATGCTTCCACCATTTAATACTTTTTTGAAAGAAATAAGGAAAACTAACATTATTTTGAGAAGCTCGAGAATACTACTAAGGGACGAATTAATTTCTGTAGCTGAAAGCAAACTAAGACACATCGATTGCGTTAATAAATACTCAGAACAAACTGCCTGTGTTTACGTCAACAGACACACGTGGAACGCAACGTGGCAATGTTTTAGTTTCATTTGCAGTTTTGTAAATCACCGCAAGGTAGCGTATTCGAGCGCTGGAGTTCCGAATTAAAAACTATATTCATTAGGATACTTAAATTTTTGACATAAAATCCGTATTTTTCGAAGGCTTTCCTCCATTCAAATTATCATACAGTGCTTCAACTCAACTTTCCGCAACAATGCTTTTATTAAAATGTATAGCGGGTGAAGAAAATCATTGAGACGAAAGATCTGTCGCCATTTTTTTTTCTCGAATATGAACAGGTAAAATTCTGGCTTTTGTTTTATAGGCTTTTCCTATAATCGTGTGATTTAAAATGCTTATACTTTTCGGTTATTTTTACGTCATCTGCCGCAAAATTTTACTGATTTTTTTTTTTTTTTTTTTTTTTTTTTTTTTTTCAAGCTTGAGTGTTGAATACGCGTCACTTGACATAACTTTTATTTTCGAGGTGAACCGATCAAAGCCGGGCGACGGAGCTAGTATCCATATTAAACGCTGATTATCTTCAAAATATGAAGATAAATTACTGGAAAAGGTTCATTATTGCTTTCACAAGTACATGATTGAAAGCAAGCGGCATATTTTTACCTACCACTGCATGTTGATTTTTAACACGCTTTTATTAGCTTCACCTGTATGTCTGTATGTATGTATCTTGTAACGGAATCTTGCAACGCAAATTTCGCCCACTTCCTGCGATCGGATTCTTTTGAAATTTGATACGCGACCTTAGACCCGATGACAGTGCAATATTCTATAATCAAATTAATTAATTAACTCTTTTAATTGTTAGTTTCCTCCAATTTTAATCAATATTTTGGCATAAATTCAACAATGTGAAAAAGGAAAACTTTAAAAAAATACGTTAAAAAATGCTCTCAAAAATTATTTAAAAATATCTACAAAAACCTTTAATTTTTCTGCATCAGACAATTTGTTCCAATGTTCCAAGGCAGGGGCGGCATTTCAGCATTTCATTTGGAGGGTCGAGTTTCTTAAATATGTACTACCACAGTGCTTTACCAAGCACACATTAGCTAACAGGAAGTGGTAATAAAATCGGTTTAATATGAATAAAAATTAGTGTTTAGAAAAAATTAAAATTTTGATTCACTTTCTAATAAGTTATACAAAACATCTCGATACTAAAGTTTTTATACCTTTTGGAAAAGTTTTGATGCATGGTTTTTGGAATTCGGAAGAGCAGGGTATCGTGTTACTAATCTATCAGTGCCCAGTGTCGTGCTGTTTTGCCAGTACAGCTAAATATGAAAGATGGTGGAAAAGCTCATGCCCTTTAGCATGTATGACTTCGTTTGAATATTTTACCCATTGTGCTTCGAAAATAATTCTCTAACCTCCTGAGGCATAAAAAAAAAGCTGAGATAATTGAAGTAACAAAGTGATCTATGAAAACACTTTTTATATCTTGCTGTTAAAAATCACTCAGGCAACTTCAAAAATTGTGAGGAGCTTAATTTTTCATCATTGAATAATCTTGTCTCGTCGGCGCTCTCAGCTTCAATGAGATGTCATCTGCCTTCAGCTCTGTTATTCACAATTCCAGACTGATGAATCCATAACAAGGACGAAACAGCAGTCTCTGGATGTGATAACCGGTCTGCCGGTATATTGCTTGTAATTTTTCTTGCCTTGTGCTAAAAATTTTACTCATAATTGAAACATTTTGTTTTTCTTTTCAAAAATTTAATCCAGATAATATAGAGCCAACCATACAGAAAAATAATTATCATCAAACCATGAGTTAATTTCATTCGAAACTGAATCTATTACTTCATACAAAATTTAAAAAATCAATGTTTGACTTCACATCATCATGTGAATTTTTTTCGATTTTTTTTTTGGAAAGTTTCATGCTGGATTGAAACATACATCTATGTAAAATCAATTTTCAGTTTCAATTGTAGATTGAACTATGGTAGTATGGTGCACAGATCGGTTGTAGATTGAACTATGGCTTAAATAGTCCAAAAATTAAGAGTAGCGGATTGAAGATGTTTTAATAGAGTAAAGTATTTTTTCAAAAACTTTCCTCAGTACAAACAAATTGAATAAAAATTCAAACGAAATCAAACATGCTAAAAGGCATGAGCTTTCTAACCATTGAAAGAATCGTTTCGTAATAATTCTTCCAGTCATCAAATCACTGCTTTGAAGTTATAGAGAAATGTTTTTATGGTTTTAACTCCTGAAGACCATTTTGTGTGACTCCGAGATTGCATAATTATACCCATAACAGGTATTTGTTGATACGGTTTTTTTTTTTTTTTAAATTCAACAATCACATGCACTTTTAAGAAGTTTCTTTGAAAGCATATAATGCATTGAGCAACTGAAAATTGTTTCTAGCAGAAGAAAGCGGTGAACACTCATTAAATAAATATACACTTAAACTAGTATGTTGTGGCCATCACGAAACATTCTTCTATATTTTTCCTTTTTCTGATCCCTCCCCATGCTTGACGAGGAAGCAATATTCCTAACAAAAACAAAATTACACATGCAAAAACTTGACGACCATCCCAATGTCTGAATTATTGTAAAAACAAAACAAAGAGCGAAAATTGAAAGTTACTTTAAAAGCCTTACTTGAATCAATTACAAATATTTTATTTATTAACAAACATAAGATGGCAACAGTTAAAAATTTTAAATCATTGAGATAATATTTCCGATCATTCCCATACAATTAAAATCACGAGAAATACGCAGACGACAATCTATTACGATTTATCTTTCTTATTGTTGCATTAATAAAACTATTTTTATTCGCAAAAAAAAAAAAAAAAAAAAAAAAAATCAACACCTCTTGGAGCGATTGGAGTCAAAATTGAACCAAAGCCTGTTTACGTATGGATTCACATATATTCCAAATTTCAACCAGAACGTAGCACTACTTCTTGAGATAGGGCACTCACAATGGAAAAAAAGAACGGGCGATTGCGCTACTCCCTTTTTAGCTGTTGACACCAAAATAAAATCAGCTCTTATACCCACTAAGGGCTACTTGTCAAAAAAATTTTGTTTGATTCCGTTCGTTATTTCTTGAGATACAGCAGTCACAATTGACGACAAAAAACGTTCTATAACTCAACCCCCGTTTGAGCTATTGACACCAAAATTGAATCAACACCTGCTCCTGTTAGGGGCAACATATGGACCAAATTTTGTTTGATTCCTCCAGTTACTTCCTGAGGAATAGCAAGCACGCGTAACTCAAAAAACGTCCCATTGCTCCACCCCCCTTGGAGGAATTCGCGCCAAAAACCAATGGGCACAAGTTCACATAGGGGCACATATGTGTACCATATTTCGTTCAATTTCATGCGGTAGTTTTTGCTGTAGAGCGGCCACAAAAAACTGGTTACACACAGACGTGACACACATACACACCTACACACACACAGACAGACAGACATTTTCCAAAAATAGTCGAAATGGACTCAGCAGACCTCAAAACGTTCGAATCCTTCGAAATTCGAAAATTTGCACGAATCCAATACTTTCTTCTATATATTAGATATAGAAGAAAGTAAAAATGAGCGTAAAGTGAATGTAAAATATCAAGGAATTTTCTTATGAAAACCAATGCAGCCACACCACTTTGCACGAGTCTCTCATATTGGACATACCATCGTTACACTGGGCACACAAGTATGAAATATTTAGCCTATATGAGAAAATGTCTTCTTTAGTTAAAATTAACCATGGTTCTCTACCAGTTTTCTATGTTCTGAAAAGACCGGAAAATACTTCATGAATTCCTAAGTCGTTATCCAAATAACGAAAAGCACTTTTTATAGTCAGGGAATGTGTCGAGTTTCATCAAATAGTTACTGAGAACCAGCGAGATTTTTTTTTTAATGAACATTGGTTTCCAACTTACATAAACTGAATTCACTTATTTTCTATCATTCTGCGCAAAAAATTTGGGGGTGCAACCGCCCCCTCTTGATCTCCCTATTTGCCGCCCCTGTTCCAAGGTAATTAGAACATGAAATATAATTGTTTTTAACTAATTTCATGCCAAAATTTAGGTGAGTCTTCAATTGGAAATTCATTGCTGATCAGACCATTGTTGAACAAAACTTTTATTCAAATGCATCTCAAATTTAAAGTAATGTAGATATGATTTCCGCTCACATACATCGATGACTGAGATGGATTAGCTGGATTAGACAATTACTCGACAGACAATTGATCAGCGAAGTTGAATATTTTTAGAGCTCGGCTATTACACTTTAAGGGGTACAGTTGCTGTTTTTGGAGTTCGAGAGACCACGTTTCGAATGCCACCCGAGACCTAGTCGCTTTTTTTGGGCAAATTTCATGAGTATAAAAGATTTTGAACAATGTTGAAATGAATATTTTTTCGTAAAACAAGTTAAACTAAAAAGTAGAAAATAAAAAAATAGTTTAAAAAACTAAAAAAACACGCTTTCCATCATCCTAAGATTATTTTTCACTTTTTAGTTCCTTTTACTACGAAAGCGTGTTTTTTTAGTTTTTTAAACTATTATTTTATTATTCCTAAAGATAGTTTTGAGCTATGTGCTGGGATACTTGATATTTTTATCTTTCTATGCTGGTGAGTGCTGAGAGCGCATAAGTCCCTGTCGACACCATGTCGTTCTCCGTCTCATGGGCTTTATTAGCCTTTTCTGGAAAAACTTTCAATAAAAGTGTGCACCACTCTGCATCCCTTTCTTCATTTTACTATTTAAAAAAATAAATAAATAAATAAAATAAAGAAAATAAATAAAACAAACTCTTCATTTTGCGAAAAGAAGCCGAAGAAAAAAGACTGTTGTTTGTGGAAATTAGTTAGTGGCATACACTTAATTCATTTGAGTGGCGTTTTTGATTCAAATGTCCGGCATTTTTTAAAAATGTTGGAGCTGAACTTCGTTTTGTTTTTGTAGCCAATGATTCAATTACTCGGCGATCACTGTTCTCAAATATATAAAAGTTGACAGTTTTTTTTTTCCTTCTAAACATTATTTGTTCCTATAAATATTTATTGACACCTTTACAGAATAAGAAACATTAAAATTTAAATTAACATCTGAGAAAATATGTCTTCAATGGAAGCATATAAATTACTTTGCATATCAGGAAATTGCTCTTCGCTTTAAGAGAATACTTAACCTATTTTGTAAGCTAACCTATCTAGAAAGAAGTTTCCTCCTATAAATGAGGTGCCGATGTTTTCTTGCATAAGAATTTTCTTTCGCAATGCCGCATAGCCGAGTTTCGTAGTACACAAAACGAGGATTCACTTGATTGTTGCTAACGAATGAAATGTTAATTAGCTTCTGGGAATCGGTTAGCAGTGACTCTTATTTCTACACAAAAGTGAAATCAATTTTTCTCAAAACTTCAGGAAAGTTATTTTTCATTTTCTTCTGTGGCTTGTGAGAAATACAAATAGGGAAATTAAATGTATAGTACAGCGTCTCGCTAGATAAAAGTTTGGGGGGGGGGGGGGTCGTGCCCGAAATCGAATGCTGTTGCCACTAGCTTTTACGTTTCTTCTCAAATTAATTCAATTTTCACTAAGTCCTGATGATTAACCATTTCGCAGTGCTAAAAGATCTCGAACAATTTATGCAATAGGCAATGTGTTATTAACTTAAAACAACACAATAAAAACTATTAAGTTATTTTAACAAAATCAGCCTTAAATTCTTATGTCTCTGCAGGAAAAGGATTTCTGCTGAGATATTTACAATTGTTGAGAGGTCTGCAATTTTTCTTTGGAGGTGATGCAAATATTTCCCCCGTTGTTGTTTGACGTTAATATTAGTAAAATATATACATTTTTTCTTTGACGTTTAATAATCGTTGTTTGATGTTGATAATTAGTAAGATTTTTTTTCTTTGACGACCTTAACGTGGAAAACTTTTACATTTCATTATGAATCAGCAACATTACGATTACATGACTTCCCTCGTACTGATGCAGGAAAAAAAAAAAAAAAAAACATTCAGCGAATTCACCATTTTATCGCTGATTTCGCGATTTAAGGGTACTTTATTTCTTCAACCGCTAACAAATACATTTCTGAGCAAAGTAATGTTTCACAAATTTTATGAAAAAGTACTGGAACTAATGTCATGTAACCCAGCCTTGGCGACTTTTTTCCTGTTTGCGCCAAGAAAACGATGTTTGACGACATATGTCATACATTGTTCTTAGCGATGCTTTTTTGGCGCCAACAGGAAAAATTAAGATAAAAAAACATTATCAAAGCATTTCTGAACACAATATATATAAAAACAACATAAAACCACAGCACAAAACATCGCGAATATTTTCTTTAAAAATACCAGAAACTACAAAGTTTTTGTACACAAAGAAAAATTACTAAAAGGTATTTAAAATGCTTAAATTAACAAATTACTATCACAGCTCACCAAAGAAATATCTACCAATAGAAATTAAAGCTATTTTCCAACATACGTTTCATCGAACAAAAACTTTTATCATACTTTACTAAAAAGGAGCAAAGCGATTCAACATGCGATGTTTAAAGCAGAAAACATCCCCAAAATGTAACTATTTCAGCCAATAAAAAAAAAAAAAAAAAAAAAAAAAAAAAACGCTCAGTAATTCAAATTTCGATGTATGAAAAGTAAAAATGTCTCGACAGATCATCCCAAACATTAATTTGCTATCCAAAAATGCTTTCAAAATACCTACTAAAAATATCTACTATATTTTACATAAAATAACACCTTCAAACTTTTATAAAATTGTACTGTCAACTTATTTTCAGAAATTCAGTACCTAAAGGAGGCACGTTTACAGAATATGCTTGAATAATTCTTAGCATCGATAAGAATTAACTTTTAGAATAAAATAACTGTACTTTTTTTGTAAAATAAATTTACATGCAGTAAATATAAAGTTAAAATCTACAAGAAACCCTCAAAATTTTGTAAAAACACAAAAAATTTCGTAAGTGAGAGTTTTTTTTTTTTTAAATTAATAAAAACTTACGTTTTTAAATACAAATAAATCCTCACACTCAGTCTGAAACACAACATATGAAACAATGGTCATTACCAAGACACACCCAAAGTTGGGTTTTACTCTTAATTAACGGTCAAGTTTAAAGAAACTGGCATTTTCTAATATTTATTCATCAAAACACAACTACTGAATCTAAACCAACACAAAATACGCTTTCCTATAAGGTATTGCACGAAAAAACAAGAATCTATCCAACGTGGACCGCTAACAAGTAAACAAGTTTGAACAGATCTAAGATTGCCTTCGGGTTGCCAAACACAGGTTAGTTTAGTCAGGGATGCCATGTTTAAACAATTGTCACCTCATTAGCGAGAAAAATATTTCAATTTTGTGTAAAAAATAAGATGTCGCCAAATGGGGGGGGGGGATATTACATCTGTTCCAAAGTACTGATCAGTCAGTTCTGCACGTCAAGCCGCATCGTTATGTTATTTTACTTTTGTAACATTCTTCCAAAATAAACTCATCGTCAGATATTTTTTCTACAAATTCTGATGGAAATGAACGTTAAATATCTTTAATTTGTTTTGCTTTATCGATGGGTATGCAATTTGTATTAATAATTTTCCATCTCCATATCCTTTGTTCTTGCTTTATGCTTATTCTAGCCTCTAGCATTTGCGTTTACTCCCTGGATCATTTCCTCTCCCTTTTAGTCATGTCCGCGGCTTTTAGGTTTAACGAGCCTGTGTATACATTTTATAGGTCTTTTACGAGCTCGGGGGGAGAATTTTAGATGACATTTTCCCTAACTTATTGATGCTTCTGTTTTCCACATGTTCATTTTTGAAAGTTTAAATATCCAGAGAGAAGACGTGAAACAATAAAATGAATCGTAAAAATTTTTCTGAGATAAGTTTTGTCAAATTTTTGTAATTAAATTTTGCTTTTTGTTAAAATATCTCGTGTAGAAACTTTAACATTTTCTTCTCTGTTCGCATTTTGGCTTGCTTGAAATAATGAATTTTGTATTCCATTAATAATTCCAGTCGTAAGTTGAATTCGCAACTCCAGCGCTCGAATACGCTACCTTGCGGAGATTTACAAGACTGCCGACAAAACTAAAACATTGCGTTCCATGTGTTCATTTTGGGCAAATCAAATAGTTTGTTATGTGTATTTTTTTTTATTTGCGTAATTCATCATTTGGAATCGTCATCCGCAACAGCGTAACATCAAAAATATCTGATATAAACTGAGTACACATTTTATTTATCTTGTTCTGAGTGAATTTGAATAAATATCAGTTTTTCAATTCGATGAAAAAAAAAACGAACTTAACGACATTGACTGGACACTTTTCCTTAACCTAATTCCACATACTAAATGATTTAAATAACCTTTGTTACTACAGTATCCTACTGAAATAGACAGTTTGCAAATAAATTTTCTTGAAAATATTTATTGCAGAACAGATTGAAAAATCCAGAAAGAACGTTAAGAATTTGAACAATAAAAAATAAAAGTTCGCCAAAAATCTGTTTATAGGGTTATGGTTTTAAAATTGTGTGAAAGAATAATGTATTTTGACAAGATTTCGCATATCAGTTAAATCATTTCAATGACGAATGAATTAAATGCATGATGATTTCTTTTGATATCCAATCATATAGTCATAGAAATAAATTATCTAGTGTTAAACGTTACTCTTGACAGTCTGTCACGTATGTGCACTATGTGACAAAAATGTCAACAAATGCCGGAAATGTCACGAAACTGAACTTAATATGTACTAATGTATAGAAAAAACGGTACAAAATGAAAATGCCGTTCGAAGCGAACCAAAAATTTATGAATTCCGAATTCAACATCGTGAAAATGGCTGCTTCAGAACAACTTACTGTGTGTTCTGCATAATTTTTTACTTTCGTAATACTTTTTGATTTCTAATCTCTTTCTACATGGGTCAGAATAACCAAAAGACTTTGAAAAATCTTTTCAAATGAATAAAGAACAAAAAATCATACATGCGAACAAAAATATCTATCATTTCCTAAGTTTAGAGGCAATTTATATGTTACAGCGTGCGTTTGTTTAAGTTTTTTCATCGGCCATTAGACAGTGACTGCAGCGCCCCCTATAGTTTGTTGGAGTTGCGAATATCATTTTCAAATTGGTTTACTGTTTCCTTCAAGTTCTTCAACTTGTAAATATCAAGTTTGGAGAGTATTTAGTTTACGTGTACTAGTACAATTGATACGTTTCAGTTTCACTCACTGTAAAGCCGCTATATAGACAGGCCGACACATCAGCTTAAGTTTAGCCATTTTGGATCGGATTTTTCATTGTTGCACTGCTAGGGTTACCACAGCAAAGTTTCGAGTTTCGCCAAATTTGCTGAAAATAATACTTTATTTAATAAACAATTCATGTGCTGCTGATAATCGCTCGCAGTGAACAATCACCAAACGCGATTACTCGCCAGAAAAGACAACCACTCAAACCCGCGCTCCGATACAAAATGGCTGATCTTAAGCTGATGCGCCGGCTCGTATATATAGGGGCCTTAACTCGCTGTACATGTTTAACCAAAGGCTTATCATCTTAATAATTTTCAGATAATGGGAGGCAATACTTGAAATTTTATGTAAAAAAAAAAAAAAATGCTCCTAACTCTTTTCGCCGGGTTCCTGAGACTGTTAGATAATTGTCGATTCGGATTTTGGCAATCCGAATTTGTGAGAGTTTAGTGTGTTTTATTTCTTCCCCTATTTTACTTATGTATAGGCATGGGCAATGTCGTTCTTTTTAATGATCCCTTCATCAGAGGATCGTTTATTTATTTTACCCGTTCATTAAACTCGTTCATCTAAAAAATTATCTAAATTTTTAAAAAGTTCATTAAGAAATTATTAAGTATTAATGATTAAAAATTATAGGTTAATTAAATTTTAAATATTTAAAAACCTAGAAAGGGTAGGCTATAAACATAATAAAATCTAATTCACCGACGCAAACAAGATGGCGGTAAAAAGCTGAAAAGCAAGTGATGGCGAATGCTTTATTATAAACTAGAAAAGAATGAGAATATGTTTACTTGTGACGCTCAACTTAAAGTCTGATATTAGTAAAAATGAACGAACGAACTGAAACAAGTGTACTTCCATTGTAATATTCAAACCGTTCACTGTTCAAAAGAACGGTGGTTCAGTTTTCAGGAGATTATACTATGCCGTTCATTTTAAGGATCCGTTGTTTTTGACCCGTTTGTACAGGAACGACACATCCCTACTTATCTTTACTAATATTATTAGAGAGATAATTATTAAGAGAGAGGGCGGATTTTTGTGTGTTTATATGTTCGAGGTAATCTCCGGAACCACTGCACCTATTTGAAAAATTCTTTCACTATATGAAAGGTGCTTTCTTACTGAGTAACATAGGCGATAATTCGAAAAAAATCTGATAAATAGTTCTTTTTATATTTAAAATTTAGGCCCAAATTTCACGTAAATTGCCTATTATTGGTTATTAAAGGGGTGAAAAATTACTTGCACATATTAATATTATATTTCGTTAAAAAGGGTAGAATTTTCTGCGTTCAAAACAATTTATTTCAATGCTCTAACTTAATTACGGCGGGAGTAATTTGCGTTTTTAGCTCGAACTTTTTTAGGCCTAGCTGAAATTAAGGCACTACTTTCTTCATTAAATCTATCAATAAAAAGTGAAAGAATTGTCCCACAGTTTCCTTTTTGACAGCATTGGAAAAAGCGAGATTTTTTACTCCAAATCTCTCTCGACCTTTGGTCGAAAAAACTAGCTTCTATCTTCAAAGGAAAAAAAGTTACAAGCGTTTTTAAATCAATTTCGAAATATGTCATTTTGATTCAGGTTGTCAACCATTTTATTTTCGCGTTTCCATGGTTACGCTTTTTGAATCCATTGTTTAAGAAATCAGATGCAAACTAAGGAAATAAACTTATTTTATTTCATGTTTCCATGGTTACGCTTTTAAAATCCATCTTTCGCATTTTAATTTCTTAAAAGTATTTTAATATCTGTCGTCATTGTTTGGAAGGGTAATTTTTCATGGTGTTTTTTTTCCTTTATTTAAGTTATTCTTTAAGTTATTAAGTTATTCTTTTAATTAATTGTTTAATATATGTCACTTGACACAATTTTTGTTCTCAAGGTAGACTGGGCAAAACCGGGAAACGCAGCTCTTAATATACAGTGGCTCCCAAAAGTGTTCGTACACTTTGAAGTTTTTTAGAAAAATCAACATAACTCGAAACTGAATTCGAATATGAACTTCAATATTTTTTCACATCATTCCTATGTCATTCTAAATATAACCCATTGGTTTTTTCAAAATATTGACGGATCTTCTTTTTGAAATGGGTCAGAAAACGAAGAGACAGAGAAATAACACGCCACAAAAGTCATCGTACACTCAAATATTTTCGAATAAATTCATGATTAAAATTATCATATGCCATTTTATTAATATTTTTGCATTGTGTTGACCCTTAAGAGTCATTTGGCTTTACTTTTTTGTTTCTTTATTCCTTAATATTGTGCTTATTACTGTAAAATGGCTGGTATTCGTAAAAACCCACAATCACCATTCAAAATTTGAATTTTTTTCTCACAGTAGTGGTAAATTGGTTTGAAAGGTCTCTAAATTAGTTAATTTATTTGTTTGTATAGTAAAGTGCTTGATAAAATACTTTAAAGAAAGGAATCGGATCGAAAACAAGGTAAGAAAAGGTCAACCGGCAAAGTTGACAAAACGTGATCGGAGATTTAAAGTTAAAAAATTTATGAAAAATACACATTTGAGTGCTGTAAAAGTTTCTGCAGAGTTGAATGAAACATTTTACATTTAATTTTTACCTAAAATTGTTCGCCAAGCTCTCCGATTAGCTGGATTAAATGGGACCTCTTCCCGCTGAAATTTTCTTGGTAGTGCGAAAAACAGAAAGCTTACGTTTTTCGTAGCAAAATTAATGATAAATAAGCTCAAAAAGTTTTACAATTACGTCTTACGTACAGATAAAAATGAATTCAACATTTTTGGTTAAATTGTTTTATAATTGTAAGTAGAAGAAAAAATTTGGAAGTTAATCTTAAGAACTTAGTTGGATCAGTTAATCAGGACGGTGGAGGTGTTTTAGTGTGAGGGTGCATATCAGCATCAGGACTTGGTAGTTTGGAATTTTTTGATGAAATAATGAATCATGCCGTTCCTTTAAATATTTTAAAACCCAATTTTGAACACTTACTCAAAAATTTGGTTATTGGAAACAACTTTGTTTTTTATCAAGATAACGATAAGAAGCACACGGTATCCAACGTTTGAGTCTAGTGTCTCCAAAATTGTCCTAAAGTTTAGAAAATACCCCCTCAATCTCCAGATTTGAACTTAATGCAACATATTTAGAGATATTTGGTGGCTAGATTACGAAATTACGACTTTGAAACGAAAATAGAGCTAGAAACAGTAAGACTCAAAGTGTTGTTGAACACTTACTCGGAAATTACGCAAAAAAAGAAAGAAAAAGAATGAAATCTATTCCCAGACGTTTAAAAGGTGTCATGAATACTGTATGATATTCTACTAATTAATAACTTAATAAAAAGTTAGATTATTCAATAAGATATAGACATTTTATAAAGTGTACGAAGACTTTTGTGAGATGAAATTTCCGGCACTTTTTGACTTTTGATTTTTAAAAAATTAAGTTTTAATATTTTTAAAAAACTTTTGTAGTTTTGTTAAAAATTGATCATAGATCTTATAATTAAATACCCATTCCGAAATATTAATTCTAACCAATGGATTGGGACCTATTTCGTTGAAAGTCGTAGGTGTACGAAGACTTTTGGGAGCCACTGTATAAAGATTTGAAAGCTACTGTTAATGTGATCATATACCTTTTTGTTTGTTTGGCGAAACATTTATTATTACCAAAGAAATAACATCCGCTTCACTCGCAGAAGGAGTGGGTTCCGGTTGCGTGGTCGCTTGGCGCGTTAGGCTCTGAGCAGTTCAGTCTAGGATTATTGTTTTAAGACAACCGTTAATGAAATTCATTGTTTTGGCCATTTGTTTTGAAGTAAAAGAAACTTTTGATTTGTTTTTATCCAAGTGAAATGTACAACATTTTCTTTTTTTCTGACGATGATTTTTGAATGGTCCACGGCATGTTTTTGTTTTTCGTTAGACGGATGGATTATGATAGCGTGATTGATGGGCAAGTTTGGCGATAAATAATAGAGTTATGGAATTATTTTTGCATTTGAAAGGTATTATTTGATGTCTTTTTTTGTTAATTTGGCGAAATATTTTATATTGCAGTAAAAACCGCTTCACTCGCTAAATAGAGTTTTAAAGCAAATGCAAATATAATTTAATCATTTGACAAAAAGTTTTAAATTCCAAAGAAACTTAAATAGTTTTTTTTTTTGAAATGTGCGTACGCATTTTATACAAAGAAAAATGATCATTTCACATCAGAGGGGGAGGGGGCGTCAATTCTTTTCATTCAACGGACCTCCATTAAATTTTTAGCACGGGCATCGCTGTGCGGGTACTGCTAGTATAGTTATATTTTGAAAGAACAAATTGCAGAATTTACTACTGAGCTATTTACAGAAAAGATGGGGTGGCGCTCCTCTTGCTGTTTGCTGGGTGCCCATCACTCTTACTGAAAAGAATTCCAAAAAAAAACTTGTCCGAATCCTTATGCTTATTAACTTATTTCCGCTCCTAAGATGTCCTGTCAGCGAAGTTATTTTAAGACTTTTTACTCTGTTGGCGGTTAGTGCTAAGCTTTCAACATAAACGGCAAGTTCATCCACTGGTCTGTATGCGAAACTTCCCTTACTTGCGAAGATCTGAGCATCTGGACGAATCCCTCGCAATATGTTGAAACTCAAATCCTTTCACTTTTCAAATGTGAATACTTTGGCAACTGTCGTTATCCAAAAACTCGAAAGTGATTCTTCAAAAGTATTGAAATGAAGATAAATGTTATTTTCAAATTATTTGTTTGTTCACGTACAGAACTTTGTAATTATTTTGGCTTCTCTGATTCAAAGGCAGCTAAAAGATTTTGTTCATGGGCAGGAGGCTCTAATTTCTTGAAATATGGATGATGTTGTATTTTACAGAAAGAGTCGGCGCGATCAGTGTCCCATAGAATTTCATTAAATATTTTTTTATTCATTTTTTTTGCAATTGCCTTTTTTGTGCAATCACGAATTATTTATTGTTTTCATTTGACTGTTGAATGATGTCTTTTGATTCCCCACCCCTCCCCGCCTTCCTCTGCAGCACCACCACCGTCGACCGCCCCTCCTGATGTTGCTTCTCTAGGGCAAAACCGTCTCCAGGTTGCGTCCATATCCTACATACACAGATACATACACACGCACGCCTACACGCATGAACATTTACACACACGCGCGTACATACGGACATACACACACACACACACGAACGCCTACAGACACACGAACGCTTACACACACACACGCAAGGGCACACACACACACATGCGCATACATACATACCTACATACATACAAACCTGCGCTTAAATACACACACACATTGCGAAATATATAATTTGAATTCACGATGCCAAAAATTCAATTTTTTTAGAATCTTTTATTATTATTATTATTACCATGCGTTTAAAGTCATTGAAAAGCTGGTAAATAGCAACCCCAGATGTCATTTCGAACTATGTGTGACAATCAGAAAGTTTGGATTTTTTGTTTTTAAATTATTCTTAACAAAATTTTTGAAATGTCTTTTTAAAATGACTTTACTCAGTACAATATAATGTATTGAATAATTTTCGCCATCACGAATTTTTAATGTAACAAAATAAGCGTCAACGTATTTAAATTTAATTTAATTGCTTTCTTCGCATTTTATTCATTTTGATGGTTTGACTATGAAAAATAAGCTACGAAAGCGTTTATTGACACCGACTTTTTTCGCGTCGCCCGAATGGGAAAGGTAGAATTCTTTACTAAAAAAGAAAGTAAAATGCCTTTGCTGTTTCTAAAACGAAAATTGAGCTGCGTAACGCTTCATTGTGTTGGAGCTATTACCGAAATGGCTGCGGCGTCTCTGGTCAATTTCGTGAGCTCATTTTCAAGCCGTTAAAGACGTTCTAAGACCAAACAGCCTTCGCTTCAGATCAAGAGAGCAATTTTGTGGGGGAGGAAAATGTGAACTTAATGATGTCAGAGGGTGGGGCAAGTCAGCACAAAAGAGAAAGTATGAGATAAGTGGTTGGTGGGGTATTCTCTTTAAAAGAATTGTTTTTAATATTAATCTTGAGAAAAGGGTAGAGACAAAACAGTTTGAAGAATTTGAGTGCTGGTGGTGTTACATAATAACTTCTGAAATAAGAGTACAGCTAATGATGCAATTCATGGTTTTTTGTATGATTAAATTCAAATTTCCCCCAAATTTGACAGAAATCTTTCAAATGCAGAAACCGCCGTTTAAAATAAATTTTCATTTTCTGGAAATAAAAAAGAGTTGAAATTTACGTATTTCGAGCGTCCTGTATCGCAGGAAGCCTCAGACTTGGCCTCGCAGCTTAGCTGAATTGAACGTCTTGCTTTTCAAACACCACATAAAGTTATAAAAAATTGAGTAGATTATGAATAATATACGTGTTATAAATCAATAACCTTTATTCTCTGTTTTATAAATATCTAAATATAGTCATTTCAAATTTAGTCGTACAAAACTTCTTTTGAAAATATGATTTTCTACAAGTTTCAGAAAAGCAGAAACCCTTGAATCTCTCTTATTTTCTTCTTTCAAACTATTATTTTCATTATTGACAGTATGAAAACTAAAATCATGGTCGAAAAAATTGGTAACATTACATGCTTACTGTCTGACCACGGATTGTATGGAAAGACAACATCCGTTTTACTGCTGGAAATGGATGTATCTATTATTTTTTAGCGATGCCAGCTTTTGCAGAAGCAGAGTCTCATTCAAATGAGCGGAAGACCGACATCAAATTTTTACTTTTCTCCCTCATTCAGGTAGATTCGTCTTATCTGGACGTTTGAAAATTCCATACAATCGTTGTTGGACAGTAAATAGTTCATCAACGACGACTGTCTTTCTGTAGCTTTCACTATAGGTTCAACCTAGAAATGCGTCGATAATCAAATTGGCCGTTTACCGATTCGTCGATTGTTTTAATCGGCCAATTAATCAGCAGGGCTGATCAATGATCATGATGATTTTTAACCTTACAATTTCAACATTGCATTTTTTTTAAATAAAGTAATATTTCAAAATTTCATTCAATGTCTGAGAACAGATCTTCATATCATCTTCTTTACTAATAATAAAGCTGAAAGTCTCTCCGTCCGGAGGATGTCTGTAGGATGTCTGGATCACTGTGACTCGCATTGCGCCTAGACCGTTCGGCCGATTTTCATGAAATTTGGCACAAAGTTAGTTTGTAGCATGGGGGTGTGCATCTCGTTTCAAAAATTCGATGCGGTTCTTTTTCTCTTCCAATTTTAAGAACAAAAATATATCGTAAGATGGACGGGTAAATTACGAAATTATCATAACGTGGAACCGTAACATGGGCACAAGCCAATTGGCGAGATACGAAATTATCATAACGTGGAACCGTAACATGAGTAGAAGCCAATTGGCGAGAAAATTCACCATACATTATTTGTAAATATACAGGCGAACCAAAAGACTTTTTAATTTTTATATTACGGGCAAAGCCGTGCGGGTACCACTAGTTGTTAATAAAACTACACTATGTTAACTAAACAGGACAATTCATAAGTTTAGTAGCTTGCATTCAGCAGACGCTTTTAACTTAGTCTATGTGTAAATCAGCTTGGTGTGTGTTCATTGGATTGATATTAAATAATTTAAATTGTAATTTTCAGCTTGAAATTGTCAAAATTAACGAGTCTTGAACAAACGTACTTATGTGTTTTAAAAATCTCTCCAATATTGTGATTATTACTACTATGGCTTCTTTGTTTCAAAAATGTGTACTGTGCAGAATCTTCTATTTGTTGAAATAGAAGGGTAATCGAAACTGGAAGCCTGTTCAGTGTTTAAATCTCTGTTTCAGCAGCAACTTCAGATGTTGGTCCCATTAATTACGGGAAACTTAATACATACATATAGTGTATAAAGATTTGCATTTTTAGAGAACTGCGCCGTGCCGTGCCAACGTTTTTGAACTCGATATTGGCTTAAAGGTTTATTCTCAGAAGCTAATTCGGCTTCCTTGCGACACATAGGGTAGTTTTTTTTGGGCATACAATTAGAAAAGGAAAAGTATCGGGCGCAATCAGAAATTTTCCTAGGAAGGATTATAACTCAAATATTAAAATTACAAAATTTAATTTTACTGTCTATCTTTTTATGTTAGTTTTTAATTAATGACTTTATGAAAACTTCCAATTCTTAGTCGTCAGGGTCGACGAGTGGCCATGTCAACCTAGTCGAAAACTAAGAGCCCGGTTCTTTAAGGGGACCCTACTTCGTATCAGAGTAATATAAATTTTATAAGTTTTATGGTTGAGGGGGGGGCGGTGACCAAATTGACAAGGGACAAGGAGCCCGCCTTGGCCTGTTAGTCATCAGTGCATGGAAATTGCCACGTTGTCTGGTGCAATAGGTCTTATTATATTAAGCTCTTTGCTGTGACATTGATATACTTTTACATGCTTGATTTCCTTTCATACCTGTGACATTAGTTGATCGAATTTGCAATTTATTCCTATTTGAACATAATCTATGGGTTGAAATGTTAATTGATTTAGGTCAGGTCCATCGTTTGACATTCTTCCAGGGAGTTCATAGGCTTTTAAGGAACTTGCCTTTTAAGGAAGTGCCTTACAGCACTTAGTGAAAATTATGTCACAAAGCAACCAACACCACACTTACATATATGCAAATATCTTATTTTCCCAAAGCCTGGGAAGGGAACGTTCCCCACTAGGTCCTGACTCTCTCCAACCCACAAAATGTAGGGCCTGATTTATGTCATATAGAATCTTTCTTTCATTTAGTTTGGGTGTGCTCCTCTACATCTTTTTCTGCGAAGATAATATTTAAGTGTTTGGTCTGGAAGAGGTTTTGCCCCAAACCAAAATAAACCTTGTACTTGGTTACGCACCTCACCTGCAAAAGATTTTTTTTTATATAATGTTATTTTAGGCAGTGCTAAGCAAAGGGATGTAAGTGGATATTTTCAAGTTTCGAGTAAAACGCGTTTTAAGTTTCGGGCCTAGGTAGGCTTTCATTAAAAAGATTTTCTAAATCATGCTGTGTAGCAACACCTACCATAGTTACCAGTACTATCTCTTGCACCAAAACAGAAGAGAGGTTCACCTACCATTTTCACTGGCTTTCTACAAATAATTTTTCCACTTACATCCCTTTGCTTCTCACTGCCTGATTTGTGTTTTGCTTCAATTTCGTAGCAAGGGGCTGTCTATAAATGATGCCACACACCGTTTTCAAAATACTTGACCCCTCCTTTGTGTCCCAAAGTGTTACACTTCACCTAGTCCCCCCCCCCCCTCTGCCAAGTGCTGTTTATCTTTATACTGTGAAAAAAAAAAAGCGTGATGTTGCTCTGCTTGTTATCCGCTCCCCCTTGTCACAAATGGTCTAAGGTCAAAACCTGTCGCGATTTTACGAACCTCCCTTCCCCCCCAAAGCTTTGACATCATTTGTAGACGTCCCCTAACGGTTTTACTAAAACTTTAAGGAAAAGTAAAGCATGTCAATGTAAAAGGGTAAGTTGGGAAAACTCAGTTATTTCTGGTTGTGTATAAAAAAAAATGTTACACGGTTTTAAATTTTATTTCATGGAAAATAAGAGCTGGTTTTCATGCCCCTGGCTGGGAGGAGGGAGGGAGGAATAGACACTTGAAAGAAAAAGACAATAGCAGTGACTCCTCGCTACAACTAATCCTAATGCAGCGAAATATCAGTTTAACGAAATATATTTTCAGCCCTAATTTAACTTTCATTACATTTATATTGCTTGAATTCGATTGCAACGAAATACCTGTTTCAACGAACAAACATTGTGATCCCTTGTAGTTCGTTGTAATGGGATTTTACGGTAATAATAACGGGTAGGGGGGAGGGGGTGATATCTTTATTTCTTGGGTATAAAATCGTTACAAGTTTTGCCAAAATTCAACAAATTGAAAACTATTATTCAAAGCAATACACGAAATAGCGTAAATATTTGAACACTCATCGAATGTGCATTGGTCATCTGATGAGTTATTGTTTGCGGTGCATTTACAGCCTCCGAACTTGCTCCGCATCTGTCGCTCAAACCCCACCCCCTCTCTGGAGTGGCCGCTCGCTCTCGTCCCTGCGTGTGACGTCATCCCTCTGAGTCATCTCTCCATGGTCTGTGTTTTGACGACCCTCTGCTATTCCCGAAGGTTGTTTTGGTCGTCGCGCCTCGCGCGTCTTTGGATAATCGCCGTCCGGTTTTCTTGAGGTGAACAGATGCTGAGCGTGGAGTTAGTTGGCCGTTACTTTCAATGATTAATTAATTCACTACTTTATTTTTTTATTTTATGAGGGGCGTTCAAATATGTTCCGCGTGTTTTATTGGAGTAGTGTTTGATGCTTCGTCGAAGGAGTAGTTAAATTTCGAGGAGTATTTATCGTCTGATTTGAGTGAGATGGAAAAGTGAAAAATTCCAAAATATACCACAATTTTTATTGTAGAAGTAAGTTTAATTTTTATTTCGTGTATTAATAATACTTGTGATGATGCTTAATAAATGACTTTTAATATTTGAAACCAAAAAGGACATAACAGGGTACTTAATTAATAAATACTTTAGAATTTCATTTTCTGCGGGAATTTCGCATAATTGAAGGATTTGAATGATTCATAATTTGAAATTTCAGTACATGCTGTTTGACATCTCGGTCTCTTTTTATCACCTTCTTGGGTTTATTTATTCACTTTTTTTTTGCTTTGCATTCAAATATGTGCCACATGTAGTTCTTTCTGATGACGAAGTATAAAACTTCGATTAGTATTTGTCATTGACATGGAAAAGTAAAAAATCGCAAAATTTATCTTTTTTGTGAGCGAGGTATGTTTAATTATTGTTATTTGTAAGTAAGAATGATCATGTTCATGAGTTATTTATTATTATTATTAGTATCAATAAAATAGTGTAAAACAATTCAAAATTTATTTTCTGTTGGAATTTTATATTATTTTGAGAGTTGAGTCATTTATAGTTCGTATATATCTCAGTATATCAAATTATATATTCATCACCTTTTTTTTTTCATTTTATGTGCATTAAACTGTGCGCCGCGTGTTTTCTCGAAGTATTGTTATTTGACGTGTATTACATAATTGTTAATATAGTGACGTACATAAATAGTGACGAGTTGTTAATTTCGATTGGTATTTTGTGAAATGGTTTGATTTGCAAAATATTTCTTAAGAAAGAAATGCGCTCAATTTTTATTTAATTTGTTAATAATTATGATGACGTTTCGTGAACGGCAATTCATTTTTGAAATGTATTATAGCTTTTAAAATAGTGTGAATTTTTCAGATTTTTTTTTCTATTGGGAATATCGCATTGTTTTGAGAGCAGAATGATTTATAATGAGTCATATCTGTTTTGCATCATTTCAAGATATTTGTTTTGCCAGTATTTAAAATACTAATTTACATTTCAGGGCATGTTCTAAATATTTAGATTTTAACTTTAAATACATGTTCAGTTAAATAATTCTGTTAATTATACAATATCTATTAACTTAAAGTCCATCAAGTTTTTATAGATTCGAATGGCTTGGTGAAATTTTGCTTTGTGTACATTCAATGTCTGCGGTTTGTTCGCTTTGCTTGTTTTCGAATAGTTCATAAAGAAAACTTTATATGTACAGTTGTCCTGCCATTAATAGTAGCAACGTGTGAAGTTTTTGCAATAATGGGTAGCTAATTAAACGTTCATGAAAAGTTTTTTTTTTTTTTTGAGCAATAACGATTGCTTATTGTTTTCATTTGACTGTCCTTGACGTTACGCTGATTTTATTTTCCTACTGCCTCCCTCTGCAGCACCCCCGTCGACCGGCCTCCGATGCTGCTCCTCTAGCGAAAACAGTTCCCAGGTTGCGTCCATATCCAACATACACACGCATACATACACACACTTGCACAGATATCTATACACACACTCACACACACACACACACACACACTCATGCCTGCACACAGACACAAACACACACGCACACACACACACACACTCATGCCTGCACGCAGACACAAACGCACACGCATACATACACATACCTATACACACACACACTCACGCCTCGACACAAACATACACGCCTACATGCACACACACACACACTCGTTATTGCGAAAAACATAATTTGAATTCAAAAAGCCACAATTCAAATTAATTTCACTTTTTTTTTTTAAATTTATAAATGGCACATGTTTCCCGGCAGAACGTATAGTGGGAGAATTTTCTTACTTTCCTCACAGTTCCTTATGCTATGGAATCAGGCCGAGTTGTGGGTTAACCCTTCGACTGCTCAATTTTTAAAACAAAGTTGATTTAAAACATGATTTTTTAAATTTTTTACAGAACCTATGTTTAAGGCACAAATAAAATAAGTTTAAAAGTACGCTCTCTCTCGATGTCTGGATCTCTCTCTTTGTCTGGATGTCTGGATCTCTCTCTCTGTCTGGATGTCTGGATCTCTCTCTGTCTAGATGTCTGGATCTCTCTCTGTCAGGATATCTAGATCTCTGTGACGCGCATAGCGCCTAGACCGTTCGGCTGATTTTCATGAAATTTGGCACAAAATTAGTTTGTAGCATGAGGGTGTGCACCTCGAAGCGATTTTTCGAAAATTCGATTTTATTATTTTTCTATTCCAGTTTTAAGAACATTAACCAGAGCAAAATTATCATAAGATGGAGGAGTAAATTACCAAGTTATCATAACGTGGAACCGTAACATGGGCTAGCCAATTGGCGAAAAATTCACCATACATTATTTGTAAATATACAGGCGAACCAAAAGACCTTTTAATTTTCTACAACGGGCAAAGCCGTGCGGGTACCACTAGTTGTAAGATAAACCTCAAAAGCCCTGCTTTGCATTTTCAGCACCAAATTCCTAAAGTTTGCCAAGGGCGCTAGACCCCATTGGTACACCACTGGTAAAGATATCAGTTGCATTGATATAATTAATTTATTTTACATCATGAAAACGTATTGTAGAAGTTATTCAAGATTTTTTCTCTTTTGTTTTTTTTTAATGTTATTTGTTTATTGTTATTACTAGAAAGTCGCCCGTCAAGGTATGACGGGTGAAAATTGCTTCTACATTTGAACTAAGCAGTTGCGTGTTTGGTGATATTTTGGTAGTTAAATTGTAATCCTAACTCCAGTGGATTAACCTTAAACTCCAGTAGGTAGAGTTCATTGTTGACCACTTTTTCGTCTTTTCATTCCCCTGAAATGAGTCTTATCAGTGAAACAGTTAAGTGGCCGGACCCAGTTCAGCCTTGTCACAATAACGCTTTTCCCTGCATGTTGAACATTACCAAAACATATTATCAAACTATCATGCCGTGGCGTGAGTTTCATTGTTGAAACACACGGGTTACTCGATCATCGGCTATTATTTTTTGAGGATTATTATTTTTGTGCGCGAAAAAAATATCCTATATGTTTAAATGGAAAACTTGTTTTTGTGCAATATCTATGTATATAAATTTGCATTTTTATTTTGTTTTAAAAATTTCTTCTTTAATTCTCTATTAATTTATGATTGTTTTCATTGATTGTATCCAAATTATTTTCTATGCTGCTGCTAGAACTAACATTGAGATTTTTATACTTTTATGCGTCTTTTTATTATTATAATGTTTCTGAGGTCATTGTAGCATTTAATTAATTCTTTAAGTGAAATAGAGGATAATTAATATTTTAGTCGAATTTGATGGTAAATTTGTCAGAATAAAAAGAATTGTGTAAATAAAAAGAGATGTGCTGCATATGAAATATAAATATTTTGTAGAAATTTTTCAACCATATATGAATTTTATTTTGTGAGACCATTTAAAAATAGCAACGAAACGTTCTTCTTAGATTTTGGATCGAAATCTTTTCACAGTTTTCAAACGTAGCCACGGAGGGAGCTTTTAGGACATAGTCCACTATTCCGTTCTCTTTTTCCAGAGCTGTGGCGATGACACAACCGCTTATCGAACGAAACAAATCTTCGACGTGAGGTTCCGAGGGCAAATTGCGAGCGTTTAATGACCCAGATAGAACGATCTTGGTCTTGAGGGAGAAGTGAGTGGCATTTGGCAAAACCACCAGACGAGAATATTCCTTAAAGCATGGAGGTCAAGAGCTTACCTGTCTCCACATCCGTGTAATTCCTTTTGGGTATTTCCTTTCCCTACTTATGGTCAAATACTGCATTTTTTGAGCAATCACGATTGCTTATTGCTTTCATTTGACTTTTTTGATGTGCTATCATTTTATTTTCCCGCCAGCACCCTCTGCAGCATCACCGTCGACCGGCTCCTCACGATGCTGCTCCTATAGCGAAAGCCGTCTCCAGGTTGCATCCATATCCTACACACACGCGCATACATACACAACTACATACACACACATACACAAACACATGCATACACATACACCTACACACACAAACACATACACACACGCATGCATACATACAGACACCTACTCATACACACACACATACACACAGCTACTCACACATTCATGCCTGCACACAGACACAAACACTCATACACACAACTATCAATACTCATGCCTGCACACAGACACAAACACTCATACACACAACTACCAACACTCATGCCTGCACACAGACACAAACACACATGCCTACACACACACATACCCCCCCCCCACTCACACACAAACACACGCCTACACACACACACATACACTCGTGATTGCGAAAAACATAATTTGAATTCAAGATGACAAAATTCAAATTAATTTTTTTTTGTCAATATTTCCGAAAAAACAAGAATGAATTAGAGCCTTACTCTAAATTTTTATGTATAACGATTTGACTTAGAGTAAATGATTCGTTCACATGATTTCAGATTAATTTTTGCCATTGTCTAAATCAGTGGGGCTTAACCAGGGCTGTGAATTCGGAGTCGGACTGAGGGGTGAAGGAGTCGGAGGTCAAAGGTTTAAAATTCCAAGAGTCGGAGTCGGCCAGTGCTTGCGGAGTCAGAGTCGGACTCGGACTGATTTTGAGGTAAAGGATTCGGAGCCGAAGGCTTTAAAATTTCCGGAGCTGGAGTCGTTCATTTTTGCTCCCACTCCGCAGCCCTACTTACTCTAAATTATATGCATAACGATTTTATTTAGAATGTCTGATTCGTCCACATTTGAGATAAATTAGTGCCATACTCAAAATTAGTGGGTCTCATCCCACTCACTCCTCATCCCCCCAAAAATTTAAATTGTTATAAATTTTGCGTACGATATTGCGTTAGTGCAGATGCAATGTTTATTTTTTCTTTAAATTTATACAATGATAACTCCAGATCAGTGGTGCCCAACCTACGCTTCGCCGGCTAAACGTGGCGCGCGAAGCTGATCAATGTGACCCCATTGTTATGTTGAACATTACGAATAGAAAACTATATTATGGAGCATTCCAAAACAACCGATTGTCTTCTCTTACATTAAGAACTATTGTTGCAGATTTAGAGCCAAATAGTCAGAAATGGGTTTCTAAAAAACAAATGGGAACTCTGTATCAATAAAATAGGCATGCAGTAAAGACAACAACAATTTTTGGTTTGTAATTTTCTCTACTCCTTCGCTGTTGCCTATGTTATCTAAAAATATTTAAATAATATTTTATTCGTATATGTGTTCTGGCCCGCGAGATTCCTCTTAGCATAAGGTGCGGCCCTCAGGTAAAAAAAAAAGGTTGGGCACCACTGCTCTAGGTCGACCAACTTTTACCTTTACATGCAGTGCAGTTTTCAAATCCAAATTCCGAAGCATTTGCACTAATTAACGTTTACTATGGACTCCGGCGTTCTTGAAAGTAAGTTCTCAAGAGTACGCTTTGATGATGGTTTCGTTGATTAAACTTTTCCTTGTCAAAAAATGACCTAAATTCCATAAAAATGAAAAGTTGTTTGAATTCAAAGTCAACTTTTAATAGCAATTAATATTGCCGACATGATTGTCGGGGTTACTACCCTTGTTCTGTCTTAAAATGACCTTTTGGATTATGTAAAACCCTCTGTCAAAAGGATGGTTGGGGGGAAAGTCGATTGAGTATGGAATATAAAACTAAGTTTCGTACTGCAATTTGTGTGAATTTTCGGGACGGTTTTTCTGTGAATGAGGGTCTTACATTGTCAACGTAGTGGTTTAAAGCTTGGTGCAGTTTTTTTTCCTTCGCAAAATGGCTTTTTGGATGGGAAACCATTCAACAAAAGAATAGCTGGTGAGTTTGTAAAATGAGAAATAGTATCATTCCACTCTTTATTTTTGCTTAAAATGATTAAATATTATATTACTTCTGCAGCTATTGAATTTTACACATTTTTATGCCCTATTACCATAAGTCCTAGTCCAGCGTTTACGCCGAAACGAGCGTAAGCCATAGCCAGGCTTGTAAGCTTTTTTGGCTGCCCAATTCCAAGAATAGTATTATTGTCCCGTTATTTGACTACATAGGAACTTTTTCCTATCCGTTATAAGTTAACTATACTATACTGTAAGTTCAGCTCTTATTATTTGAACTCCGATGAAAGAAGGATTAATCGTTTTAATTTAAAGCGAAAGGGGTGAGGAAAGCAGGTTTACTTTGCAATGCCAGTTGTTGGCGCTGTGCCGATATGAGAATTTCCCATCTTTCTCCCCAAGCACAAATGAACTCGCCCAAGGTCAGACGCCTAGTTATAGGAACCATACTACACAAAAATGCAAATCCAGAGAGAGGAGTAGAAAATTTTTCGACCCAACCAACGAAAGTAGTATTCTTGAAGTTAGAGCATTAATTACTTTAAAATATTGCAAGTATCCTCCAGGATTTGTATCTAATGTCTAATTCTCTCACTTAAAAATATTTTTTGAATGGGAATAGACATACTATGTTAATGCTTTTTGAAATTCCTCAAGCGGAAAATATCAAACTAGAAATCCCGTCTTTGTTTTCCCACCTCAAACGTGTTTATAAAAAAGGCGTATTTTGAAAATAATTTTTACTGTGTTGGAACTTTTCGCAGTTCTTGTACGCCTTTTCCCGGAAACAAATTAACGATAAAATTAGCGGACGTCCCGCGTTTCCTGCCTGCTCTGCTTGTACAGAAGAAGCAAATGTTTTGTTTGAGGAAAACAGCTGTAAATCGGACCTAGAGCTGTTGTCTGCCGCTTCGATTCTCGGTAACTTCATTTCTATTCCCTTTGTTTTTGTTTTAATAATGCAGCTTCTCGCTTTGGGCTCGTATTTATTGTTTTAGACTGCTTTCGAGAAATAGTTTAATGTTTTCGAATAATTTTGTCGCGTTGCGTGTGCGATGGGTGCTTCGATCTGTCTCTACAGTTTTCTTTTTTACTTCCTTTTACAAAAAAGGAAGTATTGTATTCGAGAAAAAATTTTCACCCAAAAATCGACCTTAATTTCCATTTTGCTCACCGCCAAATGAATGTTGAGTTTTTTTTTTCAATCCGACCACACGTGGATATGAGCATAGGAACGTACAGACACCCGAAACATCCATTTTGACGATCCCCGAGTTAATTACAACGAGTTTTCTCATGACGTCTGTATGTACGTATGTATGTGCGTATGTGTGTATGTATGTCGCAGAACGGAATGTCCAAGAAAGTTGAAATTTAGTACGTAGACTCCTAGTGGGGTCTAGTTGTGCACCTTCCATTTTGGTTGCATTAATGCTCCAAAGGGGGTCTTTTGCCCCTTTTTGCGGGGAAATCATTGTTAACATCGATGTAAACTCAAGTGGTGTTATAATTTGGCAGACACTTAGCGATATATCGCCAATCTTTTGGTCGCTAAGTTTTGTCGCCAAATTGGCGACAAATTTGGCGATTAATTTTTTTTTTAATTTTTTTAATTGGGTTTCAATTTTGCCACTTTTGGTGATATTTAGAGAGTAAACTATTGAATCATATTAAAACTGCCAATAATGAGAAAATGACATTAAATTGGAGTAAAAGGAAGTCATGTGATGCACACATCAGCTCGTTTTTTTTCTGCTTTTTCTTCCTCAACTTATCCGTTTTCATAGTACAGAATTCCGAGTTTGATGTCTGTTAATTGTAGAAGATGTACTTCTACATCAGTTACCGCCCATAAGCCAAGGCTAAGGCGAGACTACATGCGATATACCGACAGCCCCGTTACCCCCATACATAGACTACAGTTTTATCCTTGTCATGGACACTTATCAGTCTGGAATAGCGAATAATCGAGCTGGAGGCAGATGTCATCTCATTTAAGCTGAGAGTGCCAATAAACTAATAGATACAGTATATTTAACTCCCCTGCGGGGAGTCCTCTGAAATGGTGTGGTTCAACTCGTAAATTGACGGCAAAGCTTGGGTATTTCGCAGTAAGTTACTGCCCCTAAGCCAGGGCTAAGGCTGAATTACATGCAATATACCGACTAACCGGTTATCACATCCAAAGACTGCAGTTTCGTCTTTGTGATAGACTCGTCAGTGTGGAGTAGACAATAGCCGAGCCGGATGCAGATGTCATCTCGTTCAGGGGCGGATCCAGAAATATTTGTGAGGGGGGTCAAATTGCAACGGCCCAGCCTTTCAAGGAAAAAGGCAAATCCCCACCCTCCCCCAATGAAATGAAAACCCATTCAAAAGCCCCCCTTCCCAGAATTTTTCAATGGTTAAGAGATGATTGTGCTTTTTAAAATGAACAAAAAAAAAAAAAACGGAAAATAGCAATAGCACATTTAAATGAGCCCAGTCAATCCTATGAACTGTGACGCGTTGAGAAGAAATACCTTACAGAACGAAGCACAAAACAGGCTAACATTGATTCCACGTACTATTTTTTTCGGATCAAAAAATTTGAAGATTGGTAATCTTCTTCTTTACAAATAATAAAGCAGAAAGTCTCTCTGTCCGGAGGATGTCTAGATGTCTGGATGTCTGTAGGATGTCTGTAGGATGTCTGTGACGCGCATAGCCCCTAAACCGTTCGACCGATTTTCATGAAATTTGGCACAAAGTTAGTATGTAGCATGGGGGTGTGCACCTCGAAGCGATTTTTCGAAAATTCGATGTGGTTCTTTTTTTATTCCAATTTTAAGAAAAAAAACTATCATAAATTACGAAATCATCATAACGTGGAACCGTAACATGGGCACAAGCCAATTGGCGAGATACGAAATTATCACAGCGTGGAACCGTAACGTCGGTACAAGCCAATTGGCGAGAAAATTCACCATACATTATTTGTAAATATACAAGCGAACCAAAAGACCTTTAATTTTTCTATTACGGGCGAAGCCGTGCGGGTGCCACTAGTTACTAATAATAAAGCTGAATGTCTCTCTGTCCGGAGGATGTCTGGATGTCTGTAGGATATGTGTAGGATGTCTGTAGGATGTCTGTGACGCGCATAGCGCCTAAACCGTTCGGCCGATTTTCATGAAATTTGGCACGAAGTTAGTATGTAGCATGGGGGTGTGCACCTCGAAGCGATTTTTCGAAAATTCGATGTGGTTCTTTTTTTATTCCAATTTTAAGAAAAAAAACTATCATAAATTACGAAATTATCATAACGTGTAACCGTAACATGGGCACAAGCCAATTGGCGAGATACGAAATTATCATAACGTGTAACCGTAACATGAGTACACCAATTGACGAGAAAATTCACAATACATTATTTGTAAATACAGGCGAACCAAAAGACCTTTTAATTTTTCTATTACGGGCGAAGCCGTGCGGGTACCACTAGTATTGAATAAAGTATCAATTTATGAAAATTGCTCGTTACTAATAATAAAGCTGAAAGTCTCTCTGTCCGGAGGATGTCTGGATGTCTGTAGGATGTCTGTGACGCGCATAGCGCCTAGACTGTTCGGCCGATTTTCATGAAATTTGGCACAAAGTTAGTATGTAGCATGGGGGTGTGCACCTCGAAGCGATTTTTTGAAAATTCGATGTGGTTCTTTTTCTATTCCAATTAAAAAAAAAACTATCATAAGATGGACGAGTAAATTATGAGATTATCATAACGTGGAACCATAACATGGGCACAAGCCAATTGGCGAGATACGAAATTATCATAACGTGGAACCGTAAGATGGGTACAAGCCAACTGGCGAGAAAATTCACCATACATTCTTTGTAAATATACAAGCGAACCAAAAGACCTTTTGATTTTTCTATTGCGGGCAAAGCCGTGCGGGTATAACTAGTAATCATAATAAACTTCTTGTCACAGGGGTGTCAGCTGACCCTTTGACCCTCCTCTGAATCAGCTCCTGATCTCGTTGATGCTGAGAGTGGCAACAAACAGATAGCTAAAATAGCTTAAAAACACCAACGAGAGTGCGCTGCACCCAAGCTTTTCCCTCAATTGACGAGTTGAACCACATTATTGTTACGGACACAATAATAACTCAAGGTCAAGCGGTTGCTAAAACCACACTATTTAGCATAAATTTTTTTCCGTACAATGTGTATAAAACAAAATCTTAAACCACCTATGTAAAAAACTGTATTGGTAACAGGAAAGATGCCTTTATGTATTGTTACAAATTCTGTAAATAGTAATTATTGTAGTAACGTAACCTGTAAATAGATTCTTGTAATGAATATACAGCCCCTATACATTCGATTGAAGTATATGGTCCCCCTATTTTTCATTGATAAGATTCGTGAATGAATAAAAAGAATAAATAAAATAACGGTCTACGATTTTCGAGAAGCATTTGGAATCTTGTGGAATATTTGTGAGTTCTCTTTCGGTGTGTATAAAAAGCGTTATGCATGATAAAGAGTTTAGTTTCGATTGAGAATTTGTACTGAGAGTGTATTAGCTCTGTTTATTGCGAGGCATTTCGCTGTGTTGTTTTTCGTATTTGGAAGTAAATACGTGTGTAACCGTTGAGTTTACGGTGTTGTGTGATATTTGCTTAATTGCTGATGATTAATTTAGCAGTTGTTGACGATCTTTCCTGTACATAGTGTAAATAAATTTCCTGTGTGTTCTCAAGAACTGTGTCGTCCTTTCAAGAAAGTTGGAAGTCTCGCCGGAACCTTTAACAGTATTAAATGTTAGAATGTGCATAAAATTGCATAGTTGGGTTTGAATTTTAGTTCATACAAATTGTGTAAGTTGACACAAGTACGAAATAGTTGTTTAGAAATATACCAAAAGTCCCTTTTTTACCCTACCTCTTCTTCCGAGAAAATAAATTCACACGCAAATAAATAAATAAATAAAATGCGTATACGTTTACGTATGATCAGCATATTTTGAAGTTTCTTTTCAATTTGTCCGGATTATTTTTCTTCATTATGTGAAAAAATAACGAAACCTCGAAAAAGACATTATTTCGCTTTAAAACTTTTGAGAAATTTGTCAATGTTTTTAAGAACTTTAAAAGAAATGTAATTAAACTGGTAGCTCTCTAATGAACTTTAAATTATTCGTTTATGGATTTTAGGAATAAGTCATTATTTCTGGGTAAAACTTGCATAGTATTTTACTAAATGCTTCTGGACTAAGCAATTCATCTAACCACAAAACCTCTTTTACTGCATGAAAAATGAAAAGAAAAACACGTTCTTTTCTTTTGTTTTGTTTATTTCTTTCCATTTTCGTACATTGTACTGTTGGAAATGTGCTGTTCTGCAATCTTCTTATTTTTAAACCATTGTTTTCCTGATTCGTTTCTCGAAAATCGTTCCATGACCTCACCATTATTATGTCTGGTAATGTACACAGCAAGGAGATTGTTACTCCCCCCCCCCCCTCCCGTGCTTTAGATATCGGACGTTTTCTCTCTGGGTGTGCTAAAATAAAATCCATTTAATAAATGCCTGAAAGAAATATAACAAAGCAAAATTATTTTCTTTTTCCCATAAGGAAAACTACATACTGCTACAAGTATGGATGCTATCATTGCTGAAATCGAGGAATAGAATCAAACCAATTCTGTGCAATGGGATATGGTGTACAATGGGGTTGTTTCCTTCAGTCAAAAGTACTATGACTTTTAGTCACTGAAATTGATCCTAAACAAATAATAATACAGTGAAGCACTGTTTATACGTTTCTCTTTTATACGTATTTATCAATTATACGTTTTTTAAATTGGTCCCTGCGAAGTCTAATTCACATTAACCTATACCTATTTTTCGTTATTTCATTTGTACGCTTTTTTATACAGTCCCTTTAAAAACGTATAAACGGTGCTTCACTGTACTAATAATAACATGGAGTGAGAAAAAATTTTCATTTTCTCAACGTTTAATTTTTAATTTTTTTAAAATGTCCGATATTTCGAATAAGGCGAGGTCTACTCCACTGACGCGCTGAATGCTTACGCTTGCTGTTTACCGCGTTTTCAGATTATCATAATGAAGTGCCTTCTCTGATCATGGCATCAGTGAATAGCATTTCATCACTTGTGATGTCATGTGCAGAAGCGTAGGAAATAACTTTCAATCTGCACACCGAATTAAATAATTGTTAAAAAATATTAAACTTTGTCAAATTATTTAAAAAAAAAAGGTTTAAAACCTATGTTTTTGAGCATGCTCTTTCAGGAAAAAAAAAAAAGACTTTTGAAATTTCGGAAACGACCCCATTGTTTACATCAGAATTTTTGAAAAGTTTACCTCGCCACGTTCATCTCTTTCTTTGGAGCTATTTGTTTTAAAAAAAAATGTAAACAGATTTTGCGTTTAATTAATTATATATATATATATATATATATATATATATATATATATATATATATATATATATATATATATATATATATATATATTTAATTAATTAAACGCAAGTAGTAGCGATGTTCTTGTGCAAGAGTTTTACTCCGAGGTTCCAAGTTAGATTCTTCAGAAGAAAAGACAAATAATCTCAAGAATTTTTTTTTTTTTAATTGCTTTTCTGATCACTACATTGATGATTTTGTGCACACATATCGCATCCCGGTAACGAAAACGACTCAACTCAAAAAAAAAAAAAAAAAAAAAAAAAAAAAAAAAAAAAACAGTCTTGGAGAAAAATCAAAGTTTTATGCAACAGAAGCTTTAAGCGATTTAGTCTCAAATATTACAATACGCGAAAAAATTTATGATGTAATGTTTACTGGTTATTTTTGTTGATTAAATCGAAATACATAAATATCAAAAAATCAATGATGCCATACTTCAAAATCGAAAATATTTCTTCTAAACTATAAAATTTTAATTATTTGTCTCACCACTGTTTATTTATTTATTTATTATCATTATTATTATTTTTGTGCCACCACTCACCAGTTATATTAGCTAAACAACCTTCTCAAAATTAACTGCCGAATGATAATTTGACCAATTTGGATAGTTTATAGTGTTTTGAACGTTGAAATCTGTCAGTAGGAACACAGAAAGACTTAATTAAAAGTAAAAGTTTTTCTAAGAAGGAAAGTTTTTAGAAAATATATTTTTTTAATATTTAGTACTTTTTAAGCTTCGTAAGAATATACAACTGTTGAAAGAAAGTATAACTTCATTTAAATTCATAAAAAAATCAGTTTTTCCAGAATTTTTTTTAAAAGTTTTTTTCCTCGGCTTTAAAGTTTTCGGAAACTTTTGCATCTCTATGCAGGGGGAAAGTAAGAACAAGAGGAAAAGTATGAGAAAGAAGGATAACTATGAAAAAAGCGTAAAACTTCATAGCATATTACTCAGGACGGCTGCTTTTCACTTTTGGACTACGAGTCACCTTTTATCTAGGAGTACTTATCACGCGGTAACTTCGATCTTTGAAACTTTCTGTGGTCATGCGTGGTACGGAATTTCCTCTTCCCCTTACCACAAAAATGTATGAATTACGACTTCACTATTGCATCGAGAAATAATTTTATTAGTTTGTTTATTGAAGGGATGATTACGAGCTTTATTTTTTCTCCCCTTCCCTTCCCAAGCTTTTTCCTTCTCGGCTGGTTTCACTGAATTTCACTTCACAACCCCCTTCCCCTCCCTTTTTTAATAGTCTATTATAAAGGAGGGCTGTGGAGTCGTGGGGAAATGACCGACTCTCGCTCTGGCTCCGAGAATTTTAGAGCCTTCGCCTCCTACTTTTTACCCCGAAATCAGTCCGACCCCGACTCTGTAAGCACTATCAGAGTAGCGGATTTTGAAGGAAAACGACCGACTTCGATTCTTTGAATTTTTAAGCTTTGACTGCCGCGACTTTAACTCCGATTCCTTTACCCCAAAATCAGTCCGACTCCGCAAGCACTGTCAGAGTTGCGGACTTTGGGGGAAGACGACCGACTCCGACTCTTTGAATTTTAAACCTTCGACTCCAGACTTCAACTCCGACTCCTTTACCCTAAAATCAGACCGACTCCGCGGTATAAAGAGATTGCCACACGATTACTATGACTTTTCATCCATATATGAGGCAGGAAGAAGCAAAGGGATGCAAGTGAATATTTTGTTTTGAGTAAAACGCGTTTAAAGATCAGATCCTAGGTAGGCTTTCATTGAATTTTTTTTCTAAATCAAACTGTATACCGGAACCTACCAGGGCTACTAGTGTTATCTTTTGCCCCAAGATAAAGGAGAGGTTCACCAACCATTTGTACTGGTTATCTCCAAATTTTTAATTTTGCCACTTGCATTCCTTTGCTTCTCACTGCCTCACACACACACACACACACACACACACACACATATATATATATATATATATATATATATATATATATATATATATATATATATATATATATATATATATATATATATATATATATATATATATATATATATATATATATATATATATATATATATTTCTGACTTCTTTTACAGTCGTTTAAGGTAACTTGGAATGAAGTGGGTTAGCTTTGCTCCACTTCATATATTATAATACAGTAGAACCTCGTTTATACGGAGTTCCGGATTATTTGGATCAAATTCGTAGCTTTAAAAAAATGTTTATATGGATGTTTTTTAATTTAAATAGCACGAACGTAACTAAAAGTGCACCGAGCATTTTTTTTAAAATTAAATGTACAGCTCTTGCATATATAGCACAATAAATAATGGTAATCTGATAAACACCATTACAGCTGGACTATAATTGTAAAGCAAAGTCATTAATGGTGCATTTCGATTTGCAACATTGCACAGAACAACGGGCCACACGGATCAGCTTCGTGGACCGGTTGTGGCCTGTGGGCCGTAGGTTGGGCCGCATTGCTGTACACAGTTCATTGAATTATCGTATCCAATCATACTAAAGTTAGTTTGGATGTTGCTCTCTTATGCTGATTTAAAATTGTTGAAATTTCTCGTTCTACATTGTTATATTAAGGGGTTTCAGTTCTTTTCCTGCGTTGCGAGTGTGCGAAAACAGTTCTGTTTTCAAATTTTTTTTATCGAATTAAGGAAACATCGTCACCTCAGAGCAACAGTAAGATATCTAATCCCAGGAATAACGCTAAGATGTCCTAGTGTTTCTCTGAGGTCTACGACATTTTGGCAAGTTGAATCTCCAGGCTTAAAATGCTAAAAATGTAGTCTTGAGCAAAGAAGAGACCGAGGGGACATGATTCAGTTGTTTAAATTTATTAAAATGAAAGATGTTACGGGGCTGTAGTTTAGCACTGGAAACAGGACAAGGGGTCATTGTTTTAAGCTATTTAAATTTCAGGCAAACATGGATGTTAGGAAAAATTATTATCTTAGCGGGGTAGTGGAACCTTGAAACACCTTACCGGAAGAGGTGGTAATGAGCAAGGGAGTAGATAGTTTTAAGAGGGCCATTGATCTTCACTGGGGATGTAAATTGACTAGGACCAGCCTAGCTGGGTCCAGAGCCTGTTGCTGGTCATCACTTTTGTATTTGTATTTACGACTACAAATACACATATGAATTTTTTTATGTAGTACCATCAAATTGATTTAATTCAAAATAATTAAGACTATGATACCAAACGTAATATGATTTTCCTTCAAATCGCGAAAAGTTAATATCGTGCTCCGCGCATAATTCTGAATAATGGGCTTATATTGTCCAAAATTGACCTTAAATTACAACCAAGTGTCACTGTAAAATGCTATACATCTTTTGTTTTAGCTCATAAAGAGGTAAATATATTTTATAGCAATATATATATGTTAAAATTTAATAAAAATCATAATTTTGATATAAAACCTGTCATTAAAAAGAAGTTTTCCTACTCTAGTTTTACTTAAATTGATGTATAAGTCGTAGAATAGGTCCCACAAAATTTCAGAGCAGTAGAACAATAATGTGTTCAAATATATGATGTAATCAGAAATTTTACGATTTGAGAAAAGTGCGTTTTAAGTTAAAACTCACAAAAGTCCCAAATGTGAACCCCCCCTACTATTTTGTTAATAACTTCGGAAGTATTTCGACCATCATTAAAAATTTGGTACCAAACTGTTCAGAAAAGAAAGGAGAATGTCATATTTTTTTTTCTTCAAAACATTGAATTTTTTGAGGTTTAAACAACCTGAGAGCAGTACAATGAAGGACGGAACTCTTGTGATGCAGAAAAAGAGAATAAGATAAGATTTATTAACAAAATGCATATACATAATAGTAAGCAAAATAAAATTAAGTTAAGTTAAAACTTACAAATTATAAAACATAAATTACAAACGTCATAACAAAATATTAAGAAAATCTTGACTATAGTTCAACATGAGTTACTAGTAAATTCAACACTAAAGAGCGCCAAAGGCACTGTCCGCAGTGTTATTTAATTGGTTTTGTATGGAGTACAAACACAAATATGTATTAAACAGTAATATTTACAAATTAATTTTACACAAGTAATAGATATTTCACGCAGAACAATAATTCGACTGTTTGACTCCAGAAAAAAAAAACATAAACTCGCATTGAAACATTCAATAGTATAAAAAATACAATACAAAATCCCCCCGGTTGGCAAGTCAGTATATTTTATCAGCTAAAAGTTAATTATTGATAGAATGTCGTTATTTTGTATGTATTCATTGACCCCTTGTTTATATTTTTTGAAGTTCTTCTCATTCCTAACATCTTCCGTTAGTTCATTAAACAGCCGCGGTGCCAAGTAAAAGAATTGTTTTTTAATAATCGTTTTATTTGGTTTTATAACTTTATATTGTTTACCTGAAATTCGAGTATTATATTGTTTTTCATTAATTTCAGACCATAATAAGGGAGTTTTAAGTATTTAAAAATGTTATTTTTCTGGTTCAAAATTTGCGCTACTGTTGTCTAAATATATTTATTTCTAAGCTGTTCGGAAATAAATTACGCATGCATATCGTGTCAGAAATTTGGTGAGAAAAAAGATAAGTGTCATTCGTCGCAGCTTCTTTCGAGTTCGACGTGCTCTTTCGCACTTTTCTGGTATTTAATCCATGAATAATGATATTGAAGATTTATTTCGGCAAATTGCTCTTTCCTCTACTTTCTCCCAATTAGTGTTCCGAAATCTCAGTGGGAAGTAAGGTTACTGGCTGCTGTTCTAATTAGGGTGTTCGAACGATGCCTTTGAAGATCTCTCAAACTAATATGTATGATAATCTTTTAGTCGCTAGTCGGGAAAAAGCGCAGCCATTTCGGATAGCTTTGAACCATGTGGTTTATTCTCATCACTTCATATGTTTGTTTGTACGTTTGACTTCAAAAAGCAACCGGAGAAAATTCAAAGCTGCACTTTGCTGGCAAAGTTATAATATCAGTTTTTTTTCTTTTTATTTTACAAAATACAATAGAACGTCGTCAAGGACGGATCCAGAAACTTTTCTAGGAGGGAGCGGTTAATTTTTCAACTTACCTCTTACAACGTATCTGATTTATACATGCTTTCTTACTAACATTGATGTCCACATGGTCGGGGGGGGGGGAGTTGTCGTGTCGCATCATTCTTTTCTAAATTCTAAAACAAAAAATTTAAAGGTTTATCAAAGGAGGTTCAAAAACCAATTCCTTCTCTTTTCCGCTGAAAGGGGTATTCTAAAATTGTGCTTTAGAACTTCAATTTCATAATACATCTGAAGAATGTTTCGAACCCCCCCCCCCCCCCATAGATCTTAAAATACAATAGATGTGCCTTCTCCCCACTTTTCTCCTCAGAGCGCGCGTCAACATCCCCCGTTGGACATCACGTGATCAAGGGACACCCCTCACAAGAAACTGTTTCCCTTATCGAAGAGAATCACTTTGCGCCGCGATCATTATGGGTTAAATGCTTTAAGCATGGGTTAAACCCCCCTTTAAGCATGGGTTAAATTAAAGCATTTTACCCGTTATTAAAGAAAAAGGGAACACTCTGTCCCTCACGTAACACCTCATATTTTTCACTAAAAGTAATAATTAAAAAAGGTAAAAAATTTTTTCATCAAGAAATCGCAAATGTATTTCGTGTACTTTTGCAAAAAATGTTCTTTGTTACCTTTTTAAGTTATTACCTTTTAATGAAATGCGGGACAAAATGACAGCTTTTTCATGGAATGGTCCATTAGATATTTTCCCATCATAACTTTTGAAGCAGGCTCACAAGCTATTTAAACTTTTTTTTCAAGTGCTTTAAATACTGAGTATAAATAGACGTCTTCAAAAATCTTAAACAAAAATTGACCTTGTAAATTTTCTTTTATTTAAATCAAATTTTTCAAATACAGATAAATAGTTTCAATGCGTGCTTTTCCCCACAACTTTTGAAGCCAGTGCAACAATTTAACATAAAACCCTATCTAAAACCATAAACCAATTAGAAATACAAATGTAAATAGTATCGAATATCAACTCAATTAAATAATATTCTAATATTCGCATGCGTTTCGCACCAACACTATATTAGCCAAACCAATAACTTTGGTTTGCTCCTAATTTTTAAGCAACTTCAGTGTTTTTTTTTTTTTTTTTTTTAAGTACTCAGAAAATAAATTCATTTGCAATTATAAGCTACATGAATGGTCATTTGACTTCTGCCCCTTCCTTAATTTTTCTTTCCTTCTTTTTTTTTGTCCCACAGAATATGGTAATTTTGACAATTTAAACTCGAGGGTGAAGAAAATTAGTGATTATTGTCTCTTAACAATATTAATTTTGTTACTTTCCTACTTATTGGTCTTTGTGAATTATTTTCATTGTTTGAATTGACTACGTGATACATTTTAACACTTAAATCTTTAGTAAAGATTAATTTTATAAACTTTTTAACGAGAAAATCTGCTTCTTCTGTTTCCAACATATGCTTATTTAAACTTAGAACAAGAAGTTCCGACTAGAACTAAACGAGCCTACTTTCCCGTATACCCATACTACTTTCTAGTACCTGATCAATATTCTCAAAAATAGCTAAAATGGCAAATTGTTTCAAACATTTTTTAAATATCTTAAACTGATTTCTAGGAATAAAATATTCCTCACTCATCTAATTAAAAAAAAAAAAAAAAACGAACAAATAAAATAGTAGCACCTTGTAAACAAAGCAGCTAATACACTTTTTTCCATTGAAAAAAATTCTTTAACAGCTTTCAAAACGAAAAAATTATAACAAAATTAATAAGCTCATTAAAATAAATATATCATATAAACAAAAAAAAAAAAAATCGTTTCTTCTTCCCCTGTTGCCAAAAAATAATTTTTTAAATGAATTAATGCTCTTACCAAAATAAATAAAAACAATAAAATGTCAACTTAAAGAAATAATTTTCATTGTCAAAAAAAAAAAAAAAAAAAAAAAATCGTCTGCGCTATTTTTATGTAGAAACATAAATGACTTCGAGTTTATTCGCCGAAAACTGAATACTTAATTAAAACTTTAGCGTGAAAATAAAAACAAGTCATATCAACAATAAGTATTCAATGCTTAAAACGATAGCTGCGAAGTCGGAGTCAATCTCATTTTGGGATAAAGGAGTCGGAATCGAATATCCAAGAATCGGAGTCAGTCATTTGTCCTCCGTGTAAAAATTTTTGCCAAAGCTACGAAGTCAGAGTCGAAGTCGGGAAGTCGGAGTCCGATTAATTGTCGGGCACAAGAATCGGAGTCGGAGTCAGGTACCCCTAAATTGTCGGAGTCTGGAGTTTGGCGTCAAGAGCTATTTCCAACAAAATTTGTTTGAAGTAAATCCGCCTTCAAGTACGGAATCTACATTGACTTTCAGTTTCCCCGTATGCGCTAATGTTAAGGGATTTGAACTGTTCAAAATTGAACGGAAAATTGTTCAAATCAAAAAGATATTTTATGTATAAGTTTTTCATCAAAAGCTTTTCCCTACTAAGTTTGTTTCAAGCAAATTCGCCTCACAGTTCGGAATTGCCTTGAATTTCCCCAAAGGCGCTAATGTTAAGTTTTTTTAACTGTTCAAAAATGAACAAAAAATAGTTCAAATCAAAAAGCGAAATATGGGAATGAGGTGTCCTCACCGAGATCTTTCGAACAAAAAAGAAGTTTGTTCGAATCGGACTATTCATTCAAAAGTTATTAGGGGGAACAGACCGACAAACCGACAGACAGACCAACAGACATTTTTCCCCATCTCAATACCCTACTTTCCAATTTTTAATTTTTCGTTATTTATTCAATTATTTCATTTATTTTTGCCTTTTTTTTGTTTTTCGCGATATTTTTAAGATGCATTAAGCCTTTTTTCATGCTTTTTTCTCCTTTTTCTGACTTTTACTGGGAAAGTAGGCTAAAAAACGGAATTCGAAATTTTTCTCATAACTCTTGTGGTCTCATTAGTAACATTATATTTTTGTGTTTTACTCCCAAAACTTTTTCACATTCTCGCTCAGTTGTTCTTCACAAATGTACTTATTTCAATGGCTGCAATCTTGCAATAAGTTATCATATTTGAATGTGTCTCAAAATTCTTAAATTTTATTAGGTCTATTTTTTGATTTGTTGTAGTTAAGACTACATTGCAGTCGTCGCAGTTCACAACAGAGTGCACTGCCGGACAAAAAAAAATCCAGCGTAGTCAGAAACATCATTAATATAAGACTGCGTCATGTTAATTGAGATGATTTCTGAATTTTCCAAATCGTCGTCAAAGGAATCGGAAGAAAAGACTTTCTTTCAAAGCATTTTTGTTACGCTTCAAATTTAATCTTAGCATTTGAAGGTTGTCAAAATCAGCGCAATTTGAAGACTGGATTCTTTAAATTTCCGTATGAATGAATAATCTTTTTTTCGCACTTCGAAATTGTCCGACGATTATTGTTGAATCCCCCCTCAACCTGATCGCACTGAAAAAAGTTTCAAAGTGATCCTGAGTAAGCTTATAAGTCATTACGCAGTTTAGAACTGGAATTCGGGCGCCTACATACTTTTCATATGCTCCCAGCACACTCATAGAAATCAGGAAACCTAAAAATTCAGTTTTTCGCGGACATACTATAACTAATTTTTCATCGCTTGTTTTTAGTGATTTAATATAATGCTTGGCATCTACAATAAATTGCTTAAAATATTCTTAATTTCGACTCTGCATGGGGACTTTTTTCTTAGCAGAAAGAAAGATTTCTGTTACTCAGTATGTCTTTATTTTTTAATAAAATTCATCAAACCCTCTTTCGCTAGAAAATCTCAGATTCACACATATAGAGATTTCTCACATAAGTATACTGAAAATCTTCAGACAATCCTAGACTTTTAACGACGCTTCGCATCGTTATGTCACTGCTGCCCGAGAAGAGGGAGACACGATGTCCCTTGATCACGTGATTCTCGGAAGAATCATGATGACCCCACTTTCTCCGGGCGAAATACACTGCGCTGTAGGAGGAAAGGCCTATCTATCCCTTTTAAAGATCTATGCCCCCCCCCGAACATCTTCGAAGGTCGTCTAAAATTACCCTTTTTGTAATGTCAGTTTCGAAAAATTGGGAGAAAAGTCATTGAACACATTCATTCCTTTAACTCTATCCGAGATGGCTGCAATCACATCTTTAAGACTACCTCATAACATTACCAAAGATCGTCTGTAATTGCTTTTCTAAAACTTCAATTTTGTAAAGTCTCTGGTAGGGTGATTCGAATCCTATTCCTTTCTTTAACAGAATCAAAGATGGCTTACACTTGCGTTTTAGGACTTCAATTCCGAAAAATTGCCGATGTAGAGCCCCCTCCCTTGTATCCGTCCTTGAGCGTCGTTTATCTGGATCTCCAACTCATCAGGATCAAAATTTGTTGAATTAAAAGCATTATATTTACTTAAATAATAATTTTAAGTAATGACAGAAACAACGGAACTATACGCTAAACTCTCGGTTTTTATTTTGTCGTGCATAGAACGTACAATAAAGTATATTTCTAATCTCCCATATTGGAGCTTCAGTCCGACACCACTGAAGCTGAACTACAAATGATAGGTGTTTGAGAGAAACGATATTGTGTAATTTTGTTACAAAGCATTATTTTTTGCTGCAATAAAATATAAGTTTGCTTATTAAAGAATGCGGTTAGCCGTATTACCCGGATTTTCGTTTATTCGGGTAGCCTTTGGTCCCCGTTAGTCCGAATAAATGAGGTTGTATTGCAAACATTGAATTTCAGAAGAATTTGAAGGTAAATATTACTTTGAAATGGAGTGTTTACAGTGCAGAGAAATTTTTACAGTAAATTGTACGGGGAAAAGTAAACGATTGCAGCGCCAATCAGTATAACTAGAGTCCCCTTCAGTGTATTTGGCAGAGCGTAGTGAGGCGAGTATTGAGAAGGCAGGCTCAAACCCCACTGCTTGAAACTTTTTTTTTTTATTTTTTTAAATTCCATACAACTAGCTGCAACATTCTTGTTTTTGTACCGTACAATTTTGCAGTAGAATGTGATTTTGCAGTAAAAGTAACGGTAAGATAGATGCCAGTACTTTTTTAGCGTACAATTTCAGGAATTATTTTCACAATGTATGTTAGCAACAATGTGCGTAGTTCGTTGTCTTGACTATTTGGAAGGTATTCTTGAATGCATGTTCGTACATATACATTTTTTTTTTCAGAATTCTATTACAGTTTATTGTAACTTTGACCCATGTGGGTTTAAATTTGCACCACTTCATTTTTTTAAGTATATTTGATTTCAAACGAAACTCCGATGGGAGGTCACGGGAGGTCATCGAAACCTCTGAAACATTTCCTTATTCGGCACGTTTTGCTAACGATTCGGCAAATTTGAGACACTATTGCAGTGGCGCAGCCACGGGAGGGGTTTTGGGGTTAAAACCCCTCCCAGAACACAAGCACATTCATTTCTTCCATTAAGATCAAAGGAAAAAGCAGAGTATTTGAGCTTTTCCAAGCGGAATAGGTTTCAACAAAATATTTTACTGTTTTTAATAATCGGGAAGCAGTCAGAAATTGCTTTTCAATTCTTAAATATAAAAGTTCTATTTCATGATAAGCACCCCACGTCCCCCTTGGTATAAGATAGCTAAAATGGTGTCAATAAAGCTCTACAGGGTATCATGGTCCCTCAGCACTTCCATCTCTGCACAACTCCTTTTTAGGGACATCTAGTGAGAGGAAGCCTACCGCACCCGATTTTCTGAGGCTCTTAACCAATTCTCATCGAAAGATAGAAACCGTTATTAACTAGCATTTGACATTCAAAAATACATGAATGTATTTTAGGAGGAGCTTTTAAGTAATCTCGCGAAAAACACGCAAAAAATGAATATAAGATTAAAGTAAAACTAATAATAAATATTCTGTGCTTTTCCCACTTTCTTCGTTTCATAGTGACAGCAATACGAATTATTAATTGTTTTTAAGAAGTTACTTAGAATGAATAATTACTAATCTGTAGAAATTCTTTGATATTGAATAATTACGCACAAAGGCACCCATATGCAAAATTTTAAGGGGGGGCTCAAAAGTTTTCCCCATGATTTAGCAGAATATTTTCCCCATGGAAACTGATTTTAGTACAGATTAAAGATGTTAAAATTTGACATTTTTTTATAACTTATTCATGATTGGCTTATATTAGTCATTAATGGCTGGAAAAGAAATTTTTATACATTTTTGCAAAGAAAAAAGCACTAAAAGCAAGGAAGTTCTCATTTCTAAGGGGGGGCTTGAGCCCCCCCTACCCCCCTATATGGACGCCCTTGATTACGCATTGTAAATGAATGATAAAGAAATCAACAATTTTTGATTTTGAAAACCCCTCCCAGAAAAGTTTTCTGGCTGCGCCACTGCACTATTGCAACGTTAGTATTCTTTTTTCTTTGAAAAAAAAAAAAAAAACAGTTTTTTAATACTGGCCTAATATTCCTTACCATAAGATGTTATGTATGAATGACGTATTTTACCATTTGGTAAAATTAGAATGTCATTCGACAAATTGTGAGAATTTTCCCCGTCCCGAAAATTTTAGTTTTGGGCTCACCTGTGTAGAGGGCCAAAAGCTGTACTCTACTGTAAAGGTTAAAATACCGGTTTTTTACTTATTATTTTGTACAATAAGTGGGGAAAACTGCATAGAGTTCCTTTTATAATCTAATCATTCTGAAATGACTGTCTGGAAGTTTTCTCTTAAATGATGATTTTCAAGTTTTAATAACATACTCACTCTATGTTGAAATATTATAATAAGTTGTAGATATCGCGACGTGTTTTGAAATAAAAATAGCATTCAAGCCCTAGGGTCACAAATGAAATTTATTTTCACATTTTCTTATTTGGAGCATCAAACGATAGTGCACATTAATTTCTTTGGAATACATGCTTTTACAAACTTTCCAAACATCCTCAAAGTTTGGTTAGGGTTAAGGACGAATTTGCTGTGCTCTTGGTGAGTTCTGGGTCATCCTTTTGTTTATGGACGAGAGAAGATCTGTACGAATTTGAAATTGCTCAAATTACTTATGGATGTACGCCTAATTATAGAAAAATCTGACTAATCATTGAAGAAAACATTTTTGCCAGAATGTGTATTACTCTGTCTGCAGAAAGAATTTTCTATCTAATTTTTAAATCATGGTGAAGCTTTAAAAAGTGCCCAAAAAACATTGATCAAAAAATGAACTTTTTTCCAAAAAACAAATGTTTAACCTATTATCGGCGAAAAAGATATCAAGTGATCTGTCTAATACTAAACTTTTCTAGGGTTTCAACTGCACAACCTTTAAGCTGTTGCAGTTTATTAAATTACATATTTTTGAAAAAACTAAACAAAAAGCCACTTTTTCCCTTAAAATCTTGAATTTTCATCTATCTGCTAAGGCAAAAACTATTACATGATGGTGCTAAAATGTTTGTCTTTTCTTTGTGGTTAGGGTTTTTGTGTGAGTACACATCTTGTCCGCACCCAATTGTTTCGGCACTTTGAGCTCCGTGTTTTTTGCTCCACCCTACTGTACCCCATCACACTACACGCACTATTTCCATACGCACTACACAGTACAAGAATGTTTACACTAGCATCAAATCTACTGAGAGCTGAGGTATTCTTATATCGTCTATTATTTGCCCGGGGCGATTTCCTGTTACGAATACAAACACATATTTACCTTCTGCTGCGACCCCATGTGTGAGCCGAGCCGACACCCTCGGAAGTTATTAGTAATTTTGAAGGTCGTTGTAAGAATAGTTGTCTGCCATTTCTTTTGTAAATCGCCGTTTTTTTTTTTTTTTTTTTTTTTTTTTCGGAAGCGGGAAAGATTTTCTTTTGGTCCATGATCTACCTTCGTAGTTTTCTCTACAAGCCACAATCGAACATTTGCATGGCATTTTGACTCACAGGACCAATATCTTTAAAAAATTGAAACATTTTATTGAAAGCATCAAATGCATTCTGGAAGAAAATAGCAAACTTGTAATTAGGATATAACAATAAGCATTAGATAGCTTAGACAGACGAAATGATCCACTGACTTCCTCAGCTAAACGTCCGTCTGCAGTCCATGACATCATAGCCCTGGGAGAGCGTATTTTAGCTTTCTGCACCACGGCTGTCGGCCGGGCCGCATATAAACAGCCTTTATTCAGCTAAGAACTTTGTCATAGTTTTGGGACTCCTGATTGGCCAGCCGAATGAAACAATAATTACAACATGCAAAACAAGCCATATGGATGGCTTGTTTTATGGGATGGTTTTTTATGGATGGAGTGGGTGATGTTTTTACGGGATAGCCAATCAGCAGTCTCCAAATTTTTACATGATCTCTAGCGAAGTAAAGATTGTGCACATGCAACCGGGCTACCAAAAAGACCGAGCACTAAGTTTTCGACGTGGCTAACATGCACATTGCACATTCTTGATGCACACGTTACAATTTACTTGCATGAGCGGGATTGTGCAGTTCTCCTCAATCTACGTGCTCAAACATCGTGCTTGTACAAAATGCCTCACACATGCTTATACAAGCATACTTGAATGTGTACAGAGACTTTAATACTGCAATGTTGATGTTAACAGAAAACTTCATCAATTTCAAACACCCCTTCTCTTGATTTTTTTTTCTTTCTTTTTTTTTCTGGGGAAATGCACGGATCTCTGCCGTGATTAGGATCTGCTTAGCATTCACAATGCTAACGGGATATTTTTTTCTCAACCTCCAGGTTAGGTATTCATATTTTATAAGCGCAATCTTCTTTAATTATTAATTTATTCAATCCTTAAATTTTATAGATATTTCTGATCTAACTTTTTTTTTTGTAAATTTTGAAAGTACTACTGAATTAGGATTTATAAGTAATATAGTTGGAAAATCTCTCTCTATTGCATCCATTTTTTTTTCTTTTGTTACTCAAAGACCCTGCATATTTCCAACAAAATCTCAATGATTTTTGCTAACTCAAAAAATCAGCGATGAAATTTAACTCTTTTACTTCCTCCAAATCATTTGCTCCATTCATACCACTTTTTATTTTTAGTTTTTAATTCAAAAGATTCAAAGTATGAAAAGTTAAACGTTTGGTGTATCACCAACCTCATGGGAAGAATTTGACAGCTGTTTGCAAGGACATGCCTGAAATGGTCAAAATATTTTAACGTAGAAATATTTTGATGATGTAGAAATATTTTGCTGGTGCAGAAATATTTCGCAAAGCCGCATGTACGGACATTTTTTTCGATTTTTTATAGTTTCGTTTTTAATTTGCTTATGTATTCACGCGGCAGTTTTGATGACCTAAGTTCTTGGATTCTTATTTCACTTGAAAAAGAAAAAAAAAAATCTCATGAAACTTATGTTTATTCTGGTTAGCTCAGAATAATTATATGAAATTGTCGATCTATCATCAAGCAGTATAAGTTATAAAGGAGTTATTCTTTATGTATCTGAAAAAAAAAAATAATTTGAATTTTGTCATCTTGAATTCAAATTATGTTTTTCGCAATCACACGTGTGTGTGTGTGTGTATGTAGGCGTGTGTGTTTGTGTGTGTGGGGGTATGTGTGTTTGTGTGTAGGGGGTATGTGTATGTGTATAGGCATGTGTGTTTGTGTCTGTGTGCAGGCATGAGTGTGTGGGTAGTTGTGTGTATGAGTGTTTGTGTGCGTGGGAGCGGGGTGTGTGTATGTGTGTAGGCATATGTGTTTGTGTCTGTGTGCAGGCATGAATGTGTGGGTAGTTGTGTGCATGTGTAGGTGTCTGTATGTATGCGTGTGTGTATGTGTATGTGTGTGTGTGTGTAGTTGTGTATGTATGCGTGTAAGTGTAGGATATGGATGCAACCTGGAGACGGCTTTCGCTAGAGGAGCAGCATCGTGAGGAGCCGGTCGACGGTGATGATGCAGAGGGTGCAGGCGGGAAAATAAAATGATAGCACATCAAAACAGTCAAATGAGAACAATAAGCAATCGTGATTGCTCAAAAAAAAAAAAAAGGTGTATAGAAACCCAACCCAAAAGATTTAGTTATATGTACGTGATATTTTGGAATTTCTAAATGCAAGAAAAATGAAAATTCCAATTGAATTTTAAGAATTTATTAAAGAGGAAATTCATTGTGCTCCATACTTTAAATACCTTTTATTGACTCGATCGTAAATATTTCATACCTTCATTCTCTCAAAATAGATTGTTTAGTTTTCGTTATTTTTCGAAAGAAATTGGCTTAATATTATTACTGTCTTTTTCTTTGAAAAGGAAGATTAGAAACAAGAATGTCATGCTTTTATATGCTATTTAAAATTCTTATCAACATTCATATCCATTTCTAAATGAAAATTTTGTAACTCCTTGTTCGTATAAAATTATCATTTTAGTTGAAAATTAGTCCAATTTGGAAGCAAAACAAATGTAATTCTCATTCATATAAGAGAGAAAAAGAATGTATTTGGAAATACTTGATCTTGAAGTTTATATTTGTATGCGCCATTTTTTCATCAAATCCATTAAATTTTCCAAATTTTTCTTTCGCGTTTGGTTTTTTGCGTCTTGAAACCGCAAGTCTTGTAGGATGTGGAGGTGATAGAATAATCGGTTTTTATTAAAGATGTAACAATAGATAACGCTACATTGAGTGTAAAATTTATTAAATGAACTTTTTAAGTAAAATATCTGAGAAATAGAGATTATAGGGTTGATTGTTGTATTCTTTTATCTTTTTAAACTCAATAATCTTTTCTTTCGCAAGCCTTTCAAGCAACAAGAGCAGCAAAAGTTGAAGTATTTGAATTCAAAACGACCTCTGACACCGGAGTGAAATGCACGAATGTAAAAAGCTTCAAAATTTACAGTGCCAACTTATTATATCGTCTCTACAACACCGTTCGACTAGAACTGTGGTTTCGTGACGCAAAAAAGAAAAAACTAAACCATAATTTCTTTCTCACATTCATTAAGTTGTCACATAACATGTTTTTCCGCTAAGCTTTTGAGTTTTCAGCATTTTTGTGTTAGTGACGTGTCTTGAACGGTATAACTCGACAGAAAACATGAACATACGTTTAACATTTGTTTAACATTTTGAAAATTACAAGAAATGCGTATAGATGAATAAATAAATATGAAGAAAATTTGTATTTATTTTTGACAAATTGAAATTTTCGCAACCAAGCATTGCAACCAGATTTTGAAACGTTGTTTTTAATATTTTAGATGTTCTTTTTTCTCCTTTTTGAATTTCTATATTTTGTATTGGATACAAAATATAGAAGTTCGTGTTTCTAAAAATTGTCATTTTGCATGCGTTTCAGTCTTTTTATCGGATGTTTAGTTAAATATCGGTTGTTAGTACTGAATATCGTACAAAAATAATGTATTTTAAAGGAACACTATAATGCATGAGGTAATCATCAAAAGAGAAATTACCTATCTATGCAGTAAGAATTGTGTGCGATTGTAATTTTAAATATAGCATAAAATTCAAAAATAAGATATGTTTTCGTGCATAATAATGACAATATTTTGAAAAAAATTTTTAAATTTCGCAGTGTAAAACAACGCTTAACTTCAACAAAATGCCTGCGAATAACGTATATTGAGGGATCAATTAACATTCGAAAATATTTACCGTTTGCAAAATAAAAGAATAAAAAGAACTGCTAGCATAGAGCGGGGGGGGGGGGGGGAATTCCGTTTGCAAAAGAAAAAAATATTAGTTAATGATTTGGAATTTATGGAAACCTTTCGAATTCGAGTTAAAACACTGATCATTTCTAATTAAGTTCTCATCATTTTAGGAGCTCTAAAAAAGTTTCATCTTTCACAGAAACTTCCACTGTTTCCATTGGTTTTAAAATGTTAAATGTGCGAGTGGGTTTTCACCATGACACTTACTACAGAATGATAAGCGCTTTTTAAAATTGTTTCTCCGTTACTTTATAACTTCTCTAGTTAAATTCTAATTTTTAGTTAAATTTCGAGTAAATAAGTTCTATGGAATCAATTTTTTGATACCTGACTTAACCCGGAACTCCCTACTATTTTCGAGAAGATAGAGTTCGAACGTATATACTTTTCTTATTTTAAAGAATGGTTAAAAAAAAAAAATAGCGTGAACGCCACTTCTGATTGCAAAGAAATCAAGACGCAACTCTTGATTATATCGCAACATATCTAACTAAACTGTAACCGAAACAAAAATTCAATTTTTTTAAGCGTTGTGATCAGAACCGATTTTCGAAATAAAAAAAATATAAGTAATAACAAAATACAAATTCATAAAATTCGTTACAAATTTTTTTCAAACTGAACAAAAATGATCAATGTCTTACGACTAAAGAAATGTTCATTGCTTCATCTCTTTTTGCACTCTTCAATGGAAATCGGTAATATTTTGCTTTTCCAGCAATAGCTTTTTCTTAAACTAGCGGTACCCTCACGGCTTTGCCCGTAATAGAAAATTAAAAGATCTTTTGGTTCGCCTGCATATTTACAATAATGTATGGTGAATTTTCTCGCCAATTGGCTTGTGCCCATGTTACGGTTCCACTCTATGATAATTTCGTAATTTACTCGTCCAAATTATGAAATTTTTTTTCTTAAAATTGGAATAGAAAAAGAACCACATCGAATTTTCGAAAAATCGCTTCGACGTGCACACCCCCACGCTACAAACTAACTTTGTGCCAAATTTCGTGAAAATCGGCCGAACGGAATAGGCGCTATGCGCGTCACAGAGATCCTGACAGACAGAGGGACTTTTAGCTTTATTATTAGTAAAGACAAGGAGTATTATTTTTCATCAACTCAAGCATGTAACGCGCAATGACGCGAAATACTCTTTTTTACTTCTCACAAATGTGTTCCTAGATTTCTCATTTCGTCTATTTTTTCCATTTGAGTACATCCGCGTTGTCTTTCTCACGCAAACGGAGATTGATGTATTTATTCTTCAAACTCATTTCAGAACTGAGTACTTTAACATGAAAACCAGATTTTAGGCTCTGAAATACTGAGGCGTTCTGTGCTAGTAGTTTTACTTTGGTTGTTTTTTTGTTATTTTGTATTATTATTATTATTTATTTATTTATTTATTTATTTATTTATTTTTTTTGGTTTTATGTAGTGAACTGTTGGGTTTGTTACAAAATAGAAGGGATTTCAGATTTTTTTTTTTTTTTTTTTTGGTTAACATATTACAGCTCCGAAGTAATGAACTCCCTTTTTTTTTTGCATTTTTTTTTTTTTTTGCTCAGGTATAATAAACTCATGCATCTCAATTATTTTTGTTTTGATATAAGAGACTTTTTGTAGGATTTAAAATACATTTCCTAGTTTGACACGAAAAAGTAGAGAAAATGAAATTTGTTTTTAATTGATAGGAATAATAAAGTGCTGAATTGAATATTTAATCAAAAATTAAAAATTTTTAGGAGTAAAATCATATTAAGATTTATATGATTTAGAGGTCAATGTATAATTTCAAAAACGTATAAATATCAAACCGATTAATTGTGTCGGAATAATTTTGAAATGTTCTATTTTTTAACGACTCAAGGATTTTATAAAAAATTCTTAAAAATAATAGTGTAATACAGTTAAACCACGTTACAACGAACTTCAAGCCGCAACTAACTAACAGCAAGTTTTGTTCTTTGAAATGGGAATTTCATTGTATTGGAATTCAAATAATGCAGTGGAAATTAAATCGTTATTGAAAATTTATTTCGTTGAAACGGACATTTCGTTGTATTGGTAATCATTGTAACGAGATTTCACTGAACTATGTTGAAGAATCTATGAGATCACCTATACTATACTATGACTAATTTTAGATATAAAAAAAATCGTTCTATATTTATTTTTTTTATAACCTTCTCTATGACCTCTGAACTAAAACTGAACGCGGGAACAATTTAAATTCAGTCAACTTCATTCACTTTCCCTCGTGAATAATCGTAAGCAGTCTTTTTGATATCTTTTGATACGATTACAAAAGGATTTTGAGCAATCGCTTGCAATTACTGCTGAAAAAATATTCAAAAGTTTTGAATAGGGATGGATACGATTACATAGAGATAAAACGAAGCTGTAAAATAAGACACATTAAAGTTTTGAACAATGTTGCCGAAGCTTAAAAATTTGCCGTATAATTAAACATATGGCATTTTTCTTCAAATAAAACTTTAAAAATATAATTAAAATTCTCATTTATTTTCAACTAAAAAGTAGCACAAAATTCAATGATAATTTATTTGCGTTAATATAGTTAATATAGCTGTTATAATGGGGTCGTTTCCAAAATTTTAAAAGTATTTTTTTCTGAAAGAGCATGCTTAAAAACATAGGATCTGACCATTTTTTGATAAATTTCTTTACGTTTAATTTTTTTTTTAAAAAATTACTTAAATCGGAGCGCTTTCATTGTTTTCGTCTTCTGCCGATGACATCACAAATGATGAAATGCCATTCTGTGTTGCCATTCACAGTGCAAAATATTTAATTCGCATCTTTACTCACGTGTGTTGGCAACGATATGGTTGATGGCAAGCGTAGAGCGCAATTTTAATTCGCTGCTTGATTATCATAACGTCGAAACGTAGTAGAAAGATGTGGCAAAGTGAATCATTTGTGACGTCATCAAGACCACCCCTTGTTTGAAAAATCGGACTTAAAAAAAATAATAAAAAAAACTGTTGAAAAAATAAAAGTATTTTCTGGGTCCATCTTTTTTTTTTTTTTTTTGGGCTAATTCTATCCATTTTCAATGACTAAAAGTAGTACTTTTGACTGAAGGAAACCACCCCATTGTTTTAATTTTTAGCAAATTATAATACAAATACAACATCATCGAACAACATTTCAAGTTTCTTATTTCGGCCAAAAGTGGGGAAAATGTTTAATTAAAAAAATATCATAAAAAAAGTGTTGTTATTATTGCTTTGCGTAAAATGTAACCAATTACGCACGACTACTGTATTCTAAACAATTGAAATTATTTGCAATATGACTAAAGTACATTTTTCGCTCTGCATTCTGACACATTTCTGCTTTCTCGTTCATTTGTTACGTGTTTTTCCACTCTTCGCGTAATCTGTGCGTTGGCGGACTAGCAAAGCTAGATGATGATGTTAATGAACTGTGATTCCAAAATCTCGCTCCTTTAACATCAACCTCTGCACTAAATGTCATTTCTAATTGCATCGACTGACAAACTGTCGTGTACTTGATTATTTAGTTCTATGTTTGTGTTCATTTTTTCTTGTGTGTTAGGTCATTAGCCTGATTTAATTCTTTCAAGGGTGAAATTCTGTTTTTAATTTGTACTAATTTACTTCTTTAAATTTAACCCATAGAAAACTCAAATTTACTTTAAAAATCTATAAGTATTTTTTAAACTAATATTGCTGTGATATATGATGTTATTTTTATTATTTTACCCATAGTTTGGTAGATTTGGATGAAATAGCGCACAGCCTTCAAGTGCTGTTGTAGTTAGAAGTAAAAAAAAAAAAAAAACCACCTGTGACCCTCTTTCTGCAATCAATTCTGATTTGAATTCTGAAAAATTGAATTCAAATTATGTTTTTCGCAATCACGAGTTGCGACAAGACCCTACTCATTAGAGTTATTGTTTCTAGAAATGGCTCCCCCCCCCCAAGAATGTCCCTCCTCCTGGGTGGTAACGTGTGTATAGTTGTGTGTGTGCAGGCTTAGTGTGTGCACGTAGGCCTGTGTATGTGTGCGTGTAGGCGAGGGTGCATGAGCATGCGTGTGTAGGACATGGACGACCCAGCAGAAGTGGATTCCGGGGGACAGTGCGCAGGACCAGAGCAGCCGTGCCGCCGCCGGTGGGCAGTGGTGCTGCTGGTCCAAGCTGAAAAAGAAACCACAACGTCAAGGACTGTCAAATGAGAACAATAAGCAATCGTGATTGCTAAAAAAAAAAAAAAAAAAAAAACTTTTACTGTCAGGCTTCGTCTCACATAACTAAAAGTAGATTTTAGGATGGGAAAAAAAAAACATTAACTAAAGTAGCTTTTTGTCAGTTTATTTTATTATTTGTTTCCTTCATTTTATTTTGTTATTTATTGTCATACTTTTTTTTCTTCAGAATTTTGGGAAAAAATTTTTTTTTAGGGATTTTTAATTGGTTTTACTATGTTTTAGTGTGAATTTGGTGTGTGACATCAGCAGTATATGCTGATTTTTCAATAGCTTACATGAAAATAGAAAATAGCAGGGAACCATGAAGTCGAAAGAGGAGCGTTTTTTTTTTAATCATATTTTTTAACAACCGAGTCCAGTTTGCCAATGCTGCAGCCCAAGAATGAAGTCCTTTGAATGGAGAATTTTCCAAGGGAATCTAAACTAGTCCGCAATATTTATGTTGTATCTGAAGAAAATCTTTCAAAACTCTGGATTGCTAACTCGTCTGCAAAACAAAAATGGTACTCACTCCAAGAACATTGAAGATTCCAATTCGGCGCTCTAACGGACATGCTACCAGCTTAATTACCTAAACAAATAGTGATCGTAAGCTCGAGCGCTCGGCCGAGATTGGTTATAAGTTAAGGGTGTTGTTTTTGTTTTCCAATTTTGTGGCTTCAAAGTTTCTTCGGAGTTTTCACGAAACGAACCTTTGTTCTGTTTACATATTCAAAATTTATTAAATGTGCTTTATTATCAAAAGTATTCATTCATGAAAATTTTCTCCCGTAGAACAAGCATCTTTTCTGCTGTCTCTGTATTGCACTTGAAATGGTTTTTCTAATTCTTAGTATTGAATCATTCTTATATTTAAAAAATAAAATCTATGCTATGAGGTAAACACACCAGTAGTAGCCAGTGCCTAATACTGCATCAGTAGGAACCACTTCAAGGTTTATCTTTACTAATAATAAAGCTGAAAGTCCCTCTGTCTGTCAGGATCTTTGTGACGCGCATAGCGCCTAGACCGTTCTTCCGATTTTCATGAAATTTGGCACAAAGTTAGTTTGTAGCATGGGGGTGTGCACCTCGAAGCGATTTTTCGAAAATTCGATGTGGTTCTTTTTCTATTCCAATTTTAAGAACAAAAATATCATAAGATGGACGAGTAATTTACGAAATTATCATAACGTGGAACCGTAACATGGGTACAAGTCAATTGGCGAGAAAATTCACCATACATTATTTGTAAATATACAGGCGAACCAAAAGACCTTTTAATTTTCTATTACGGGCAAAGCCGTGCGGGTACGACTAGTATTTGAATAAATAAGATTCCAGGTTCCCAATGAACTCAAACGTGCAGGAGTTAATACCTCTTGCACGTTTGATGTACTTTTGAAACCATTGGGAGACCTGGAATCCTATTTTTTAAAATATAAACTTTGAAGTGTCTACTACTGGTTTGTTTACCTTATATGTCAACCTTTTGTGTCTCATCAGTTTCTGGTTCCGTGTAGTTGCTGTAAAATAGACCGTAGAGCAGCTATCTGCTGGAAAAAAGACAAAGTGGCAGGCTTTCATAAATCTCTTTCTTAAATTCTCTTTCATCTTGAAGTTTAATTTGAAAAAAAAAAAAAAACATTATGTGGCTAAAAGACACAACAGAAACGAAACTTTTACCTTTTTAAAAAAAACTTTCTGAACTGTTATTTTACCCGCACGTTTTTTTCTCACGCCACGCTCTTGTTATTTCTGCGTCTGACTTAGGCCTGTTCACAACAAAACTGTACATTTTAATGAAGAAAATAGGTTGTAAACAAAAAAAAACTTAATAATACTCTAAATTCGCTTTTCACTTGTTGCCAAAAAACAATGAAAAATGTCGTTTTAATAAAAGTTAACAAACTAATTTCAAGGTTGGCTTTAAACTGTGATTCAGAACTCCAGTGCTCGAATACGCTACCTTGCGGTGATTTACAAAACTGCCGATGAGACTAAAACATTGCCACGTTGCGTTCCACGTGTGTCTGTTGACGTAAACACAGGCAGTTTGTTCTGAGTATTTATTGATGCAATCGATGAGTCTTAGTTTGCTTTCAGCTACAGAAATTAATTCGTCCCTTAGTAGTATTCTCGAGCTTCTCAAAATAATGTTAGTTTTCCTTATTTCCTTCTAAAATATGAGTTGATTGAAAATGGTGAAAGCGAAAACTGGATTAACAAACTTGGATAACGTTATACAAGGTAAAATATTTTATTGTTTTGTATGAATTTGTAAGAATATGAGTTTTTTTTAATCTTAAATTAATTTAACTAACCATCTTTTACAGCAGCATTTAGTTGGAATGGACGGTATGCAAAATATTTCTTGAATATATTATCGTAGAACAAAATGAAAAATGTTTCACCGAGAAAGAATTTACTTTATTCCTTTTATTCTCAGCTGAAAGGTTTCGCCAAATTTGTTTAGGGTTATAGTTTTAGTATTGTGCGAGCAAAGTAGCCTTGGCGAGATTTCGCGTTTTTAGTTAAACCATTTTTAATTTTTATCATGAGTGGAATAAAATGGTAGTAAGATTACAGAATTCGATAAGTAAAAAGAAATAATGGTCAATCAACTGAAAAGAAAACTACCACCATATATCCGTAAGAATTCTGTAGATGATTTGCATAACTTGACATAATTAAATCGTAACTCAGAAATTAGAAAAATCGAAACAGAAAAATTTTAAATTAACCGATACGGGAATTCGAGAGAAATAACTCAGCAACAAATGCAAAACAATAATCGCTAGCCAAGCAAGGCAAAGAAGTATCATCTTCTTTCGATAATAATTTGTAATGTCATATTGAATTTTCTAGCATTAATTGTTGTTCTTGTCAGGCCACAATTATTATTTAGTTTTATCAAGAATTGATAAATATCGAATTCAACATCGTGGAAATAGCTGCTTAGAACTACGAACTACGTAGTTTGCATTAATCTTTGACGTTTAGTAATGCTTCTTGAATTCTCATTTCTTTCTACGTGGGCCAGAATATCCACAAGACTTTGAAAATTAATTTAAAAAGAATCATACGTACGAACAAAAATCACAACACTTTTAGCATTTTCTTCGTTACCATGTGCGTTTGTTTTAGTTTTTAAGTCCGCCATTAGACAGTGACTTCAGTGCCCCCTATAGTTCGTTGGAGTTGCGAATTTTATAGCCTGAAAATTATTTTGTTAAATTTATTAAGGTAACAAACTTTATAATTACTATTGTTTTTCATTGGTTTTTGGCAACAATTAAAAAAACAACACTTCACTTCCGTCACACGAAAAGCTTGTGGATTAGAATTTCAAAGCCCTCGCACAAAAAGTTTCTCTTCAAAAAACACTTAAATAATTGTTCATATATTATATTATTACAATTTTTTCACTTTTCTACAAATTTCAGTCAGTTGCCCCCGAGGAAAGTTGCTTTCTTTGCCTCCCCAACCCCACACAGTTGCTTTTGGCTGTAGATTATTACTTAATAAACAACAGTTTTATGATATAATTTACATGTTTTCTTTCCTTGATCATTTTTTAATGCGAAGCAATGTTTTCCCTCGAGTAACCTCGTGCGTTGGCGGAGTTGCTCTGCTGGATTGATGTTAATGTTAATGAACTGCTATTTCTCAACCACGGTCTTTAATTCCACTTTGAATTCCATTTTAAGTTTTCTCTTTTTCTTTATCGATCCACCAATACATTTTTCTATTCAATTGTTCAATGTATCTGTTCAGGAAAGTATCACAACTTTGAATTTATTTTTTCTTTCAGAAACACCATTTTAGTGTGATGTTTCATGTTTTTGTGTCTTGTATTGATTTTTCTGTGTTCTAAAACTCTTTAAATTTCCCAGCAAAGAGGTTTTCTTTTCCAAATTGCTTCTTTGATAATCTCTTTGTTTCGTTAAAAATTTAAATTTTAAATCGATTTAATATATTATGCTTTCAAAGTTTCAAATTTGACAAACTTTTGGCGTAGACATTTCACTTTTTAATGGATATAAAAATGGTTAGTCTCAGTTGAAGTGTTATGTAGGTGAATCATGCTTATGCATATGATGTAGTGTAGATGAACTTGGCGTAGTTTAAATGAATCTGGCGTAAAGTAGATGAATGTGTCTTATTGTAGATGAATCTATCTTATTGTAGAATGTAGATGAACCTATCTTATTGCAGATGAACCTATCTTAGTGTAGGTTGAACCTATCTTAGTGTTGTTGAATCTATCTAATTGTAGTTGAATCTATCTTATTGCAGTTGAATCTATATAAATGTAGATGAATCTTTTGTAGTGTAGATGAAACTATAGATGAATCTGTCGTAGTATGAATCAAACGTAATTGAGATGAATTTGGCGTAGAGTAGATGAATCTGGCGAAGAGTAGATCAATCCACCGAAGTACAGATGAATCTACCGTAGTATAGATGAATCTGGTGTAGTGGTAGTTAAACCTAACGTAGTGTTGAGGAATTTGGCATGACTTAGATGAATGTGGTGTAGTATAGATGATTTCAGTGTGGTATACATGCATCTGATATAGTATAGATGAATATACTGTAGTACAGATGAATCTGTCGTAGAAGTAAATGAATCTGAAGATGAATGTATGGTAGAATAGATGAATCTGGTGATGTGTAATTGAATCTGGCATAGTGAAGATAAATCTTATGTCTTCAATCAACCAACTAAGTGAATTGTGTTTAAATTTCGGGTTGTCTATCATGTCAGTTTTTTCCTTCGCTCAATATCATGTTTACCTGGTAAATAATTTTCCATGTTTCATGTCATAGTTTCTTCTATTATTTTTTCTGCCAAATTATTTGCTTTCTATCAACGTTCCATTTTGCATTTTTGCTTGTTTTTCTTTTTCCATTCCTTGTTCTATCTCTAATCTTTTTTTCTGTTTTCGTTCAATCAACTTCATAATCGATACGTCCTGGCACCTAACAAAAATTTTGATCCTCAAGAAAAAAAATCTGTCCACGTGATGTTTCCCTTAGAATAGGCGTGTTTTTTTCTCTCCTCTATCCATCGTAGAGGGACTCGACTGGCCACCTCGTGAATATCGATCGCCTGCATCCCTTTTCCTCGATGCACCACCCCACTGGAGAGGTCTCTACCCCCGTGAAATCTCATTTCCAGCCTCCGACGACGTCACCCCCTCCATAATCAGCTTCTTGTTTTCCCTCTTCGTAGTGGGTGGACGCGTTCCTGCATTCGTGCTTTCTGTAAACGCGGGGAGTGAAGCTTCACATTGGCACGCACATCTTTATAACCTGATGTCACTCTGTGTTTGCTAGTTTGGCATTTGTTTGGTTTCGGTGGTAAGTTCAAATCGATTACTCTTTAGTATACAGTACTTTTTTTCATACTTGTTTCTAGATTTGGGAAATCTGTTTGGTTGCTTGTTTAATTTAATGATACGTGTGAAGTGTAAAATTGGTGAAGATCCTTTCAAAATAACCCATTTGTCGCTTTAATATCAAACGCCAACCTTAAAACCAGGAGAAGGGAAATTTCTGTAAGTTTGGGCATTTGTTTGTGATCGGTGGTAAGTTTAAATTGGTTACGCTCTGTTTTTTTTTTTTTTTTTTTTTTTTTCTCTTCAACTGCATACTTGTTTCTAGATTTGAGATGTCCATTTGGTTGCTTATTTGATTTACTAATACATCCATTCGGTTGCTTATTTCATTTACTAATACATCCATTCGGTTGCTTATTTCATTTACTAATACATCCATTCGGTTGCTTATTTCATTTACTAATACATCCACTCGGTTGCTTATTTCATTTACTAATACACCCATTTGGTTGCTTATTTCATTTACACGTGTAAAGCTGGCAGTGATCCTTCCAAATATCCCATTCGTCGCTTTTATATCGAATAACATTAATCGTAAAACCAGGAAAAAAGATGTTGACGTAAGTTTGCTAGTTTGACATTTGTTCGGTTTCGGTGGTAAGTTAAAATTGATTACGCTTTACTTTTTTGTCTGCATACTTGTTACTAGATTTAAGACTTCCGTTTGGTTAATTATTCAATTTACTGATGCGTGTATACGCGTGAAACTGCAGAAATCCTGACAAATAATTCACTCATCGCTTTAATATCGAACTACGCAAACAGTAAAATCAGGTGAAGAGATGTTGCTGTAAGTTTGCTAGTTTGGCATTTGTTTGGTTTCGGTAGTAAGTTTAAATTGATTACGCTTTACTTTTTTGTCGGCATACTTGTTACTAGATTTGAGATGTCCATTTGGTTGTGTATCTCATTAAGTAGTACATGAGAATCTCGCAGTTATTCTTCCAAATAATCAATTCGTCGCTTCAATATCAAACAACATTAACCTCACAATTGGAAACACAACATGTTTTAATTGGCCATTTTTTTAGTAAGTTAAAATTGATTGCGCTTTACTTTTTTGTCTGCCTAATTGTTTCTAGATTTGAGATTTCCATTTGGTTGTGTATCTAATTAAGTAATACATTTGAATCTCACAGTTATTCTTCCAAATAATCAATTCGTCGCTTCAATATCAAGCAACATTAACTTCAAAATTGGGAAGCACAACATGTTTTAATTGGCCATTTTTTTAGTAAGTTAAAATTGATTGCGCTTTACTTTTTTGTCTGCCTAATTGTTTCTAGATTTGAGATGTCCATTTGGTTGTGTATCTAATTAAGTAATACATTTGAATCTCACAGTTATTCTTCCAAATAATCAATTCGTCGCTTCAATATCAAGCAACATTAACCTCAAAATTGGGAAGCACAACATGTTTTAATTGGCCATTTTTTTAGTAAGTTAAAATTGATTGCGCTTTACTTTTTTGTCTGCCTAATTGTTTCTAGATTTGAGATGTCCATTTGGTTGTGTATCTAATTAAGTAATACATTTGAATCTCACAGTTATTCTTCCAAATAATCAATTCGTCGCTTCAATATCAAGCAACATTAAGCTCAAAATTGGGAAGCACAACATGTTTTAATTGGCCATTTTTTTAGTAAGTTAAAATTGATTGCGCTTTACTTTTTTGTCTGCCTAATTGTTTCTAGATTTGAGATGTCCATTTGGTTGTGTATCTAATTAAGTAATACATTTGAATCTCACAGTTATTCTTCCAAATAATCAATTCGTCGCTTCAATATCAAGCAACATTAACCTCAAAATTGGGAAGCACAACATGTTTTAATTGGCCATTTTTTTAGTAAGTTAAAATTGATTGCGCTTTACTTTTTTGTCTGCCTAATTGTTTCTAGATTTGAGATGTCCATTTGGTTGTGTATCTAATTAAGTAATACATTTGAATCTCACAGTTATTCTTCCAAATAATCAATTCGTCGCTTCAATATCAAGCAACATTAACCTCAAAATTGGGAAGCACAACATGTTTTAATTGGCCATTTTTTTAGTAAGTTAAAATTGATTGCGCTTTACTTTTTTTGTCTGCCTAATTGTTTCTAGATTTGAGATGTCCATTTGGTTGTGTATCTAATTAAGTAATACATTTGAATCTCACAGTTATTCTTCCAAATAATCAATTCGTCGCTTCAATATCAAGCAACATTAACCTCAAAATTGGGAAGCACAACATGTGTTAATTGGACATTTTGACGACCCCTCAAAAATAAATGAATATAAACAAATATAAAAACAACAAATAAATAATTTGATTATCAATAATAATAATAATGTAGTAATAAATGAACGCTTAAATGTTTTGATGATATTTCTGTTTGTATCTCTGTTAAAACGATGAACTTTCATTTTCTCATTTGTATATTATGTTTCTAAATTTGGAGTGTCCATTCGGATGCAAATTTAAATAAGTGACGCATGTAAATCTTGCAGCGATCCTTCCAAATAATCGATTCTTCGCTTCAATATCAAGCAACAATGACCAAAAATTCAGCAGCACAAGTTGTTTTGATTGGCTATTTTGGTAATACCTCAAAAAGTATAAATAAATAAAATAAATAAATTTAAAAAAAAAAACATTTAAAAAAAGTATAAATCAATCAATAAATAAATAAAATAATGAAACATATAAATGAGCAAATAAATAAATAAATAAATAAATAATAATTATAATACTGTAATAATAAATGAATGTTTAACTGCTTTTATGATATTCTGTTTGATTCTTCGTTCCAACAATGTATTTTTAATTTCTTGTTTCTAGAAAATCTTGCAGCGATCCTTCCGAATTAATTTGTCACTTCATTATCAAACAACATTAACCTCAAAACCGGCAGAATAAATGGTTTTGGTTGGCTATTTTGTTGATTCTTCAAAACTAATGAACGAATATATCGTCGGCACCAAGCTAAGCTAACGAATGTGAAAATTGACCCTTTTCAGTTGAACCACTCAACCGCTGCACTATTTTTTCCCACCTGACGCGTTTAGCTATTTTCAATATCTTATTAGATAACTTTAAGAATAAAGCTATCGTTTGAAGTAATTTTTACCAGTAGGTAACCCTTTTTGAGTACTACGGCAAAAAATCGAATTTGAAAAACGTGATTAGCGATTTTTCGCATTCCGTTAGTTTAGCATGGTGCCTACGATATGTTTTTCATGTTATTGATCTGCCTCTGAACCCTCAATTCCTACTATCTGACTTGAAATTGTGCTTAATTTTTCAAGTACTTCGAATACATAATTGGAAAACCAGTATTTTGTTGGTAGTGCATTTTGATGTTTAAGCGTCGTGTCGTTTAGATATGATGCTTTGAATAGTTGAGTCATGTTGGCAATTATTTCTGTTGTGTTATTAACGGATGCGTGTTATGTTCTGGAAAATATACAATTTTATTTGAACCGATCCACCTAGTCGCAATTAATAACTATTAATGAGCAAAATTTCGGAAGAATACAGAAGGATATTTTCATCTCTGAGGATATTATGTATCACAATTTCGTGCATTTATGTAAGAGTTTTTTTCTTTTTTTTAATAAATAATTATTAACGTATAATATAATAGAGGCATAAACAAATATTGTAGGAGACTATTTACTATTGCTACACTTTTTTTTTCTTTTAATAAATAGCAATACTGTTTTTTTTTTTTTTTTTTTTTTTTTTTTTTTGCCTTTATTGATTGTTTGAAATATCGTAAATTATTATTGTAATGCTCTCATGATCACAGCATCCGTTCTTTTATTTTCCATTTGTAAAATATTTTTTATAACTCTATAGTTTATACGTTTTTTGCATAATTATATGTGAAACGGGGATTTCTGTTCCGTGTTTACAAGATGTCTTATACTGGCACTATAATACCGGTATTCTGGTGTTACTTGAAAAGAAAAAAAAAAACGAATCCTGGAACGGGGTCGTTTTCAAAATTTTAAAAGTATTTTTTTCTGAAAGAGCATGCTTAAAAAACATAGGAACTGACCATTTTTTAAATAATTTGTTTAAGTTTAATATTTCAAAAAAAATACTTAAATTGGAGTCGCTTTCATTGTTTATGCTTCTGGCCGATGACATCACAAATGATGAAATGCCATTCAGTGTTGCCATTCACAGAACAAAATATTTAATTCGCATCTTTACTCACGTGTACTGGCAACGATAGGTTTGATAGCAAGCGTAGAGCGCAATTTTAATTCGCTTCTTGATTATCATAACGTGGAATGGCAGCAGACAGATGCGCCAAAATGCATCATTTGTGACGTCATAAAGGCCACACCTTGTTTGAAAAATCGGCCATTTAAAAAAATTAATTAAAAAATAGCTGTTAGGAAAATGAAAGTATTTTCTGGGTCCAAGGTTTTTTTTTTTTTTTTGCTTATTCTATCAATTTCAATGACAAAAAGTACTACTTTTGATTGAAGGAAACAACCCCATTGTATTTTGGTCCTGTAATTACAAGTTGGTGTACCTTCGGCTTTTTTTTTTTAAATACAGTAGAGTCTCGAAAATCCGAGTCTAGAAAGTCCTAGATTCCATTTGATTCGAGGTGATTTATTTATACTTCAATTTACATTTTTAGTGCCTAAAAATGTTTTACGTTAAAATCTGAAAATTGGAATGTTTCGCATGTGTAAAATTCCATTAGCTACATTTATTAAAGTAATAAAATGGTCTTGAGAGGTCGGTATCAACAACACCTGCCAATTGGCATGAAATATTTGTCAACAAGATATGGATTAAGTGGATCATACATTGAAGACCTACTTAATACATTACATGACTTGAAATTAAAATTGATTTTCCAGAATAAAGACCGCGTAATACTCTTTTGGAATATCAGAGTGCATTTTTTTAAAAAGAAGAAGGGTACAACTTGTATGTGTGTGTGGCGCCGTACGCAACATAGATACAGACATCAGGACAAAATTTGTCGAAATGGATTCGGGGAGTTTTAAAATGCTTTTTGTCGTTGTCTACTAATTTACATATAAATACTAGTCTTTGAGAAAAAAAAGTCAAAATGTGTTCAAGGGTAAACAAAACTTAAATTCATGTTGAAAATATAAGTGATAAATATTTCATAAAGACGATACTATCTTTTTTTTTTTTTTTTTTGGACAAGGAAGACAAGATACACATACAGTGGCTCCCAAAAGTGTTCGTACACTTTGAAATTTTTTAGTAAAACCAAAATAACTCGAAACTGAATTCGAATATGGAGTCCAATATTTTTTCACATCATTCCTATGTCATTCTAAATACAACCCATTGGTTTTTTCAAAATATTAACGGATCTACTTTTTGAAATGGGTCACAGACCGAGGAGACAGAGAAATAACACGCCACAAAACTCATCGTACACTCAAATATTTTCGAATAAATTCATGATTAAAATTATCATATGCCGTTTTATTATTATTTTTGCATTGTGTTGACCCTTATACATTGTGTTGACCATTTGGCTTTAATTTTTTGTTTATTTATTTCTTCATATTGTGCTTATTGCTATAAAATCGCTGGTATTCGTAAAATACCGCAAACACCATTCAAAATTCGAATTTGTTTCCCACAGTTGTGGTAAATTGGTTTGAAATGACTCTAAATTAATTTATTTGTTTGTGTAGTAGATTGCTTGATAAAATGCTTTAAACAAAGGAATCGGACCGAAAACAAGGTAAGAAAAGGTCAACCGGCAAAGTTGACAAAACGTGATCAGAGATTTAAAGTTGAAAAAATTATAAAAAAATACACATTTGAGTGCTGTAAAAGTTTCTACAGAATTAAAAGACTAATTTTACGTTTAATTTTCAAATAAAATTTTTCGCCAAGTTCTCTGATTAGCTGGATTAAATGGGGCCTCTTCCCGCAGAAATTTTCTTGATTGCACGAAAAACACAAAGCTTACGCATTTCGTCGCAAAATCAAGGATAAATAAGCTAAAAACGTTTTAGAATTACGTCTTGTTTACAGATAAAAATAAATTTAACATTTTTGGTTAAATTGTTGCATAATTGTAAGTAGAAGAAAAAATTAGGAACTTAGTCTTAAGGACTTAGTTGGATCAGTTAATCACGAAGGTGGAGGTGTTCTAGTGTGAGGGTGCATATCAGCATCAGGACTTGGTAGTTTGGAATTTTTTGATGAAATAATGAATCATATTGTTCCTTTAAATATTTTAAAAACCAATTTTGAACTCTTAACCAAAAATTTGGTTATTGGAAACAACTTTGTTTTTTATCAAGATAACGATATGAAGCACTCGGTTTTCAACGTTTGCGTCTAGTGCCTTAAAAATCGTCCTAAAATTCAGAAAAAACCCCCTCAATCTCAAGATTTGAACTTAATGTATCATATTTAGAGATATCTGGAGGCTAGATTACGAAAATACGGCTTTGAGACGAAAATAGAGCTGGAAATAGTAAGACTCGGAGTGTGGTTGAACACTTACTCAGAAATTACGCAAAAAAAAAGAAAGAAAAAGAATGAAATCTATACCCAGACGTTAAAAAGGTGTTATGAATACTGTATGATATTCTACTAATTAATAACTTAATAAAAAGATTATTCAAATATAAATAGACATTTTATAAAGTGTACGAAGACTTTTGTGACATAGAATTTCCGATACTTTTTAGTTTTTGATTTTTTAAAAATTAAGTTTTAATATTTTTTAAAAAATTTTCATGTAGTTTTGGTAAAAATTAATCATAGATCTTATAATTAAATACCTATTCCAAAATATTAATTCTAACCAATGGATTGGGGCCTATTTCGTTGAAAGTTGTAGGTGTACGAAGACTTTTGGGAGCCACTGTATCTATGTTGTATGAATGGTGTAGAATTTCAATCGTGAAGTATTTAAATATTTTTCGAATAATTCGAGTTTTCAGCAATCCGAGGTAGCATTGAATCCCAGTTACCTTGAATTTTCCAAACTCTGATACTATCACTAGTTACTTACAATAGACTTACCTGCCGAAACTATCGCGTCGCCGGAGAACTTGATTTACAGTTTAGCGGGTGTGTACTGAGGTGTGTATTTTTGGTGCTGAAAAAATTCTTACTCGCACACATTTGCAATGAAAACTTCATGCTTGTGCTTAGGAGTTGCTAAGAATCATTTCTTGGTGTATCTGGCAATAACGTAGTTAAATGTTGTAAAACGTTCCCTGTGTATGAAAAATCAAAACAACGTACAAATGCAAATTCTCATCGCTATTTCTGCGTATACAGTAAAACCTGTAAAGTTGACCACCCTTGTAAGTTGACCACCTGCCTAAGTTGACCGCTATTGTCAGGCACAGAATTAGATCTATATCATATAATTCAACCTCTATAAGTTGACCACCTGTTTAAGTTGACCTCTAAAGTAGTGCACCGCAAGTTAAGCAATAACTTACACAGGTTTCACTGTATTTACGTTGTCTTCATTTCTTCATCTTATTATAATTTTTAATAACGAAACATTTTTAAAGAAATCAGGTTGTGAAAGTATTTGATCACTAAGAAGATTCGAATACTTCGGAAGAATCAGTCATCTGAAAAAAATGTTGGGAAAAAAATTTAGTATATTGTTTAAACTTCGTGACTTGAGAATGTAAATATTTATATTTTGACATCACAAAAATAAAGGCATCATACTCTTCAAAACTTTAAGATTATTAAGGGGGTCCGGGACACATTTTGAAAAAATTTTTATTATGTACTTTAGAGTTTTGAAATTTTTTGAACTGATTCATCATTTATTTAATAAGCAAAATCATAACATAAATATGAAAAAAAATTATTTTTTTATTTAAATTTAATTAGTTTTTTTCAAAAAAATGGGGTTGCTTTAAATTGCTATAACTCAAAATATTGTTGGTCAATTTTCAATTTTTTTTCAAAAAAGTATGCACAAATATCTAAGCTTTAATTTTTATTCGGCGATTTTAAAAATATTGATTCAATAAAAAATAAAAAATATTTGAAGAAAAATTTCGAAAAATTCGAAGATACTTTTTTTTTAAAAAATCATAATTTTTGAAGTAAACGTTTTTTTCAAATTCGCCGAATAAAAATTAAAGTAAATTGCTTGAAAAAAATATGCTCCAAGTTTCATTACTTTATCTCTATCGGTTCCTGACTTATAAGAGTTTGAATGCAAGAAATCGGGAAAAATTGCATCATGGAGAAAAACGCGTTTAAAGTTTTAAAGTTATGTACACATTCGTTAGATGCATGCAACAAAAATAACTATAACTTTCGTTCTATTTAAGGTAGAAACAAGATTCAAACGTCCTCTTAAGCAGAAAAAAACGGAGCAATTTTTCAAATTATAAAAAAAAAATTGCAAAATTTGAGGATTTTTGTGTCCCGGACCCCCTTAAGAGCTCAAACCCGTACATATAACCCATCTGTGGCTTGACATTATAGCGAAACTTGCTTTAAAGAAGCAAGATTTGCAAAGTGTCCGAGCGTAAAAACGTTTTGAAAACCATCAGGCGTTAAAGCTAATCGTGTCAGGCTCGAAATGTATGCACTAAGAAATCACTAAGATATGCATGCAAATATGCACTACAAATACAAAAAATATGCACTAAAACATTAAAAATATGCACAGATAATTCTTTTACCGGCATGGAGGAAATTGTCACAATGTTTAAGTGAAAAATGAACGCACTTTCTATTTCGTTAATAAGGCGAGAAATACTTATTAAAACAATTATTCAAACAGAAAATGGTATTAACTAATGATCTTATAATTTTCTTTATGAATAATTGTTTTACTATAGTAAATCACAATTTGTTTTTCAAGAGGTTCTCCAATAAGGCATGGGCTGTTGTCATTCAATGTCATGTTTAAAGATTTTTTTCTTTTTTCACTGATTACCAAAAGAGACGATATTAATTTCTACGGAATGAAAACGTTTTCCATTAGTCATCCGATGTTTAATTCTTTGTAAGGAACAAAATGTTTCTTTTATTTTTCTAAAAGTTTAAAAATATCTGAAATCAAATGAAAAATTCAATGATACGCATTTTTTTATTAAACTGCCGTATTTTGTAATTATATGCATTAACAATCCAAAAGAACCATAAATAGGCTATTGCGTACAGGAGCGTGAGTAGGAATTTATTTCGGGAAGGTGGGGAGCGGATATTATGGGAACTTTCCAAATTTAAGTTTGAAAATGTTAGAATCCTTATTTACTATCAGGGGTGCCTCAATGGGAGGTCACGGGAGGGTCACCGAGGCTTTCCAAAAATATCCTTATTCGGCAAATTTGCTTGATGATTCGCTAAATTATCATCATTCGGCAAAATTTGTAGTTCCCTTAGGCAAAATTATCATCATTCGGTGAAATTTGGAGTTCCCTTAGGAAAAATGTGGAGTTACTTCAGCAAAATTTGTAGTTCCCTTAGGCAAAATTATCATCATTCGGTGAAATTTGGAGTTCCCTTAGGAAAAATGTGGAGTTTCTTCAGCAAAATTTGTAGTTCCCTTAGGCAAAATTATCATCATTCGGTGAAATTTGGAGCTCCATTCGGCCAATTGAGAATTTCCGCTGTCCGAAAAAAATTTAATTTCGGGGCGCCCCTGTTTAAAATGACTAGTTGTAAATTATTTTTGGAGGGGCTCTTCCCCTTCGAACCCCCCCCCCCCTTAATTACTCCCGTGATTGCATATGCACCTAAGCATTTGCATATGATCCAGACTCTCTAAATCAATGAATGAATCTATTTCTGAAAGCGATTGAACGTATTTTCAAACCTCAGCACGAATGTTGTGACTAGTGCTCTGTATCGTTTAAACTTCCCGAGAATGTTTTACATTCGCATCAGGTTTCCTTGGCGTGTACCACTTGTGTGTGTTGTCTGAAGAAGACAAAAGAAATATTCGTTCATCAGATTGATTACCGGCAATGATTCATACCAGCCACTTCAGACAACTGTTGTCTCATTTTTAACGTCTCCGCGCGACGGTTGACAACTGCTGCTTTTGTTTTCGGGTTCCACGTGAGGCCTGATGAGGGTCACGTGACCTTCGGCGACGACAGATCAAGTTGAGAGAATCTTCTGCTGATGAGCGCTGCCAGTGTTTCCTCGGTTGAGTGACATCAGTGGGAAATGACAAGGAATTAGTTGCTTGGTCGATGACTTTGCTCAAACCACTCTTTGTTTTCATATCACTTTCTCTTTCTTGTTCGACTTCTTTTTGTCTACTGTTTGAAATGTTGAAGATTGTATAGCTCTTGTTCTTCATTTCATCGGATTCAGAATATCCAGTTTTTCAGGAAAGGTTTTAATTTTGAGGTAAAACGAGTATTCTGAAAAACTGGGTTATTTCTTCTTCTTTTCTTTATGATGTTTGAAGAAATCTGTGATTTAAAAATGCATCAAAACTAATTTTTAAGCACCTGGGGAATTAATGCAAAACTTGAACAAAACTTTTTAGCAAAACTAGACTCAGTGGCGCAACAACCTACGAGGGACAATCCTAATGTGCCCTTCTCAGTTTCAAACTTTTTGGTTTAATGTTTATTAAATTAATTGTTTCGATCGAAGCTAGTTTTCTTCCCATTTAATATTGAAAAAAAGGGAAGTAGTTATGATTTTTTTTTTTTTTTTGCTCTGTTTATCCATTGCTTTTAAAAGTAATAAAAAAACTAAACTGAAATAGTCGTGTATTAGTTTTTAAAAATAATTAAAAACTAAACAAAAATGGGCATGTATTAGTTTAAAAATAATTAAAAACTAAACAGAAATAGTCATGTATTGTTTTTTAAAAATAATTAAAAACTAAACAGAAATAGTCATGTTTTTAAAAATAACTAAAAACTGACAAAAATAGACATGTATTAGTTTTAAAATCAATTAAAAACAAAACAAAAATAGTCACGCTTTGAAAAATAATTAAAAACTAAACAATAATGGGCATTTATTAGTTTAAAACGAGCTGATGTGTGCACCTCATGACTTCCTTTTACTCCAATTTAATGTCATTTCATCATTATTGGCAATTTTAATTTGATTCAATAGTTTACTCTCTAACTATCAACAACAGTGGCCAACTGGAAACCAGAGGTTTTTGCTTAGGTGTCAATAAAAAGCACCAAATCGTCCAAGAATAATGCATAAACGCCACAAATTAATTTCACAAGCATTAAAAAGATCTAGTATTTCAAGTATTTACTTTCAAAAATCATTAATGAATTGAAAGACTACTGAAATCGTTTATTTTATTCATTCAGTGTTTGAATACAATGTGGACGGATACTATTGTCGATGGTTTGGGGGGGGGGGGGCATGACCCTATGACCTTCCCCTTGTATCCGCCATTGTTTCAATATTGGTATGAAACGTCTATAGTTTTCTTTTAAAAAACGTAATTAATTATCTCTCTTAACCGACCAATACACATCTTGGTCGCTTTTCTCCCCCCCCCAGGGGCGTAGCTAAGGGGGGGTTTGGGGACAAACCCCCCTTCCGAAACGTTAGTCTCAAAAAAAAAAGGGGAAAAGAAAGAAAAAAAAGAAGAAAAAGAAAAAAAATCAAAACGACTTTTTTCTGAGTAACAAAGGTCAAAAATTCACTTCGCTCCCCCCCCCCCTAATTCCATTGAAAATCTGCTCCATGTGTGACCCTCAAGCATAAAGACGCCTCCCTCTGCTGCGACAATTTTTTGATAATTGAGTGAAATTTGACACTTCGCTTTAGAAATGAGATTGATTTATTAAAGATTCTGCAAATTGTTAAATATGTTTAATTTTGTGAGCCGCGCAGTGAGAATATTGCATACAGTCGAATCTATATATATTGAATTTCACATTAAAGAAAAAAAATCGAGCTAAAGAGATTTTGAGATACGGGGGCTTTAAGAAGCTTTTTATAGAAGTTTGAAATATGATGGTGAAAATTTGAAATCGATACTAAAGACAATATGGGCTCTTGATTAAAATTCCTCTTTATTAGTTTTGTTAGGTATTTATTCTATTATTACATTATTAAGTGCTTTATTGCGAGTTTAAGGCATCATTTTGACAGTAAAAGAAACTTTAATCATATCTTTTTCAAGAAAAAATCTTTTATTGCTTTTTGGTCCCTGATTTTTACTTTCTTCTATATCTAATATATAGAAGAAAGTATTGGATTCGTGCAAATTTTCGAATTTCGAATTTTGACGGATTCGAACGTTTTGAGGTGTGCTGAGTCCATTTCGACCATTTTTGGAAAATGTCTGTCTGTCTGTGTGTGTGTGTGTGTATGTATGTGTGTGTGTATGTATGTATGTGTGTGTGTGTGCGGACGGTGGAAAACGAGGACCTCAACATGCTAACACACCTTCAAACCGAGGACGCACCTGCAACCGAGGACGTCCTCGGTTTGAACTAACGCTGTTTTCGCTATCAGGGGATCTGTCTTATGGTAGAAAATTGTTTTTTATTGAAATTTAAAATTGTCCTCGGTGGCCGGTGTTTACGCACTGGTGTGTGAAGTGTCGAAAAGTTCGTGTGTGAACTCACGTCCCCGTTTTCACGTTATTAATCAACACGAGTGTAAGTCCTCGGTAATGCGAAGTTAATGTATGTCCGATACACACCTTTTTCGGAATTGATTTTTCTTCTCATTCTGGTTCTTTCATTGATGTTCATTAATGGATAAGTTGAAAGTTTTTGCGTTTCAAAGCACGAATTTCCTTTTGAAATGTCCCGTTAAAAAGAAAATCGATATAAGGAAGGGGTTTTTCTTTCTTTTTTCAAACAGTTTTGATATTTTTTATTCTGCTTCTTTTTGACTCAAAATTTGATAAACTAAAACAACATGGACAAAGCATAATAATTAGTTATGTAAAACCTCGTTATAACGAATTTCTATACGACGTAATTTCCACGACGGCGAAACACATTTAAAGTTTTCTTTCCACATATTCGAGCATACTTCGACCATCGGTCATTTCTCTTTGCGAAAATTGATGTTTACAACATATTGAACATTTTTTATGTTTTCAGTTGCAACAAAGCAAAATCTAAAAATAAAATTAAAAAAAAAAAAAAAAAGAAAGAAAAAAAAATGTTCTCAAAATATTTTTTTGTGTTATAAATACAGTCATACTGCTTCAGAAAGTTTATTTACATCGTTTTCTTTTTTTATTTGTTAAGTAAATATGATTTGGCATTTCGTTTAGCGGAAAATGTTTTACTGAAATATGCTAAGTTTGATTTTGTATTGTACATAAAAAAGGAAAACACGTTTGTGCAACTTCTACTGAAAATTTAAATCAAATTTTATTCAATTTGCACATTTGTTTTATATTAAATTTATAGTTTTGCAAGGTCCCGTTAAAAGTAAAAGTGATATAACGATGTTTTTTTTTCTTTTTTGAGACGATTTTGATATTTTTTTGTACAGTTTCTTTTTGACTTTTAACTAGATAACCTCAAACTTCGCGCACAAAACAAAAACTTATCATTGTTAAATCTCTTTATAGTGAACTCTGATAGAACGATATTAAAATTGCAAAGAAGCACATTCTAAAGTCTTCTTTCCACATATTCGTTTATCAATCATCTCTTATAGCAAAAATTGATGTTTAAAGCGTATTGATCATTTTTTACACTTTTAGTTTCGACATTAAGTAAAATCTAAAAGTAAATTTGAAAAAAAAAAGAAAGAAAGGAAAAAAAAAAAAAAACTCACACTTTTGTATTACAGATACAGTCATAGTGCCTCAAAAAAGTTTATTTTTCTCTTCTTTTCTTTCCCTTAAAATAAAAATCTGTAAAGTTTATGTAATTTTTTATTTTGTTCAGAGTGAAATGTTTTTCTGAAATAAACCTATTTTAACATTAAATTTGATTTTTGTCTTACACTAAAAATGGGAATCTCCCAATACATTTGTGCAACTTCTGCTGCAAATTTGAAGCAAATAACGTTTGTTTCATATTCAATTTAAATTTTATTAGTTTTTGTTTACTTGATTCTAATTTCAATAGATTCTGAGTTCAATCTGTCACTGAGATCATAAATTTCATGCACTGATTGAAATTTAAACATCTTAGTGGGGAAAACACTATCGCGCTTAACATAAAGAGATCGGACATGAAAAGTATTGAAAAATTGATTTCAATCTGCTGAATTTTATGAAAATGATTAATGATCTTTAAAAACTGATAATATACTACTTTATACGTGCAATGTATGACGTATCGCTAGAGTTGTACACCTCTACATAAAGTATTCATTCTCCCCGTCGCCTAAAATTTGCGGAGACCCACCACAACCGATGACCCTAATGCGTGAAAACTCTCATACAAACTCTAAAAATTTCATATGTGCAGTGTCCGCCATGACCCCCTCCCTGCCACTTCTTTTAGTTTTATTGAAGGTTATGCATATAATCGCATTTGCTAAGCGGCTACATAGTCAGATACACTCCGGCCTCCGAGGACCTGGAGCATACACTCCGACCTCCGAGGACCTGGAGCATACACTCCGGCCTCCGAGGACCTGGAGCATACACTCCGGCTTCCGAGGACTTGGTATTCACACACCGGCATTCGAGGACCTTGTACTCACACACCGGCAATCGAGAACCTGGTACTTAGCCGCCGGTAAATTCACATCGACAATTCAGTACCCTTGGCCTGGTACTTACCTTGGCGCCATGAAGAATGAAATATGAAAAGTTTTATAGTTAATATTTTTAACAACAAAATTATTTTTAATCCTTATAAATTATGAAATTTTTTTTTTTAAAAATTATAATAGTAATACGGATGAAAATTATTGGAAGTTGCCAGTTTCTACATTTCTTCTTTTTATATATTTTTTAAACAATTGTAATACGTATGAAAGTTATTAAAAGTTGCCAGTTTCTTCTTTTTATTACTTGCTACTCTCGCAGAATATTCAGTGAAATTTTTTATGTGCTTTTTTTTATCAGTATTCTGCGGAACTGAATACCGAATAGTCAGTAGTCTATTTTAGAGGAGGGAGCAGGGACCCTGGGCTCTCCCAAAGGATAAATTAATTTAGCTATTTCATTTATTATCAGCGGCGTACGCAGACAAATCAGTTCGGGGGGTGCTGAGCTCGAAAGTCTTTGAGCTGGGGGGGGGGATACTTATGAACTGTAGCTAAGAAAAGTTCATGTATCGCTTTTCTGATATCAATACGAATGTAAGATTTCAAAAATACATCATTAAAAAAAAACTTGTTCTTTATTATAATTTTTATAATTAATTTTGAAAATTTCGGGGGGGGGGGCTGTAGCCCTATCAGCCCTCCCCCTGGGTACGCCACTGTTTATTATTTGCATTGACTTCTCTATTATATTAAGATTTTTTATTTTTTTTTTTAGTTATTTAAAATGAACACAAAGCATACTTGAGTAAAAGCATTTTTGTCTGTTAAAGAAATAATACTGGAGTCAGAGGCCAGAGCGACAGAATAAATTAACTCACTGGTTTCAAATTCAAGGGAACGTCATATCGCGATTCCTCCAGTATTTATTCTTTAATAGAATCTATAATTACCATTTTAAAAATAATGTGTAGGCTTACTTAGAAAAGTCATTTAGATCCAGGAATGATCGAGATAATAGATTTTTTTCCTTCAGCTTATAAAAAATGAAAAATGAAAGAAATCACATGGTAGTTTCTTAGCATAACCATAATATCAATAGAAACGGCATGCAGTATCAAAATGTTATATCAACTGCATCGCGGTTTTAAGAAAAAATCAGCAACTGCTTTGAAATTCGCAAAGAAATAGTTTCTGAATTCTTCAATGAAACTTATATGTCATGAAGCTATGATTTTCTTAAATTTATGATAGTTATAGTTAAAATATAAATTAGTTTATAAAAACTAATATAAAGGGTTTTATATATTCAATTGCTTGAAATTTTAAAGATATTTTACGTCCGCATTCAAAGTGTATTAGTTCATAATACTTATGTACAAGAGTAAATTAATTGCCTTGCGAGATCCAAAAAAATACATTAAAAAAAAATATCCTGAAAACATTTTTAAGAAACATTGAATCGGTGGGGGGGGGGGGAGGAGGTTCAACTTCCGTCGCCCCTCCAAAAATTATTTCTGTATCTGCCCCTCCGACATGTGGTCGGAGTTTAATAAAACCGTAGGAAACTCAGTGGGTGGTTCCGGGAAGACACCATTGGTCTCACAAAGGAGATTAGTCTTTGTGTCCATAGCTTTGAGGCAAACCACAAAATTGACTCCAGATGGGCTATTTTCTTTTAACCTCTATATGAGGGCTACTTCATTCCTTTGAAAAAAGCTGGGAGGAAAAACTAGTTCGTGACGTCAGAGTTGTTAGGGGTTTGAGATCTGTCTTAAGTTTCCTACGTTTATTTCTCGAGTTGTTATTTTTTATGTTTGATTGTTATTTTTTAAGTTTGTTTGTTTGTTTCTGTTTCAAGTAATTTTGTCATTTCATATGCAAATTTGTTATATTTAAATTTATCTGTTGAGGAGATAATAATGTCAATTGTGCTGTTGCAACATGCAACAATTACTATCGAAAAACCAAGGG